>NC_058376.1:24558500-24863000 GCF_018350175.1 Felis catus | reverse complement strand
TCTATTTTTTTATGAAGAATTACCTGGTACAATAAAATTGCATGTTAAGATGTTATTTGAGCTACTTTCTCAATAATATAAACAGTGACATAATAACCCTAATAATAATAACAGCAATAAGAATACATGTTCTATGCCAGAGACTAAGCTAGATGTATTACATAGATTTTTCTATACCTCACAATAATCTCTGAAAATAGTATTAGTATCCAAATATTCAGAGTAAGGAATGGAACGTTAGGGAGATCAAATAAGTTACTAAAGTGCCCGGGTGGTAAATGATTCATCCAACAACAAAACCTTACTTTGTCTAACTATCAAGCTTATGTGTTTTTTACTTGATCACAAACATGAATTAAAACAATCTCAACTCAGAAAGAAAATTACCTTGTCATAACAGTCTATGCTATGTCTGGGTAATTCTGACCTCTTAAATGGCCAATTCATAAGTGATTGTTCACTTCCATAAGTGATTGTTCCACTTACATTTGTAGTAAAGGTGAACTGAATCTTTGTAATGAGAAACTTTGTAACGTATTGATTGAGTGCTCATCACTCTCTGGGATACTGTTGTTTGGACTACTCTTTAACTCATTAATGTAAACGTAAGAATTTGGGAATTTTGGCAAAGTCATCACTGTTTTAGTCACTTACATGAATTTGAATGATCTTTTATTTTTTTCCCTCTAGAAGTAGCTTCAAGGGCCCCTGGGTGTCTCAGTCGTTAAGCATCCAACTCTTGATCTTGGCTCAGTTCATGATATCACAGTTCATGAGTCCAGCCTCACGTCCAGCTCTGCACTGACAACATGGAGCCTGCTTGAGATTCTTTCCCACTCTCTCTGCCACCACCACACCCAGCCTCTCATACTCTCTCTCTGTCTCTGTCTCTCTCTCTCTCTGTTTTTTTCCCTCTCTCTCTCAAAATAAATAAACTTTTAAAAAATATTTAAAAAATAAAGGTAGCTTCAGATGAAAGATTTTCCTATAGGGTAAGAAATCTATAGAAATAATAAAAACTAACTTTGACTTGTCCTGTTTAGCATCCAGTCTTTCCAAATTCTATTTCAGGTATGCAAAATAAGTGTACGATCCTTCCTTCCCTCCTTCTCTTTATTCAGAACACCAACAATATCAAAGACAGCTTTCAATAAACGGTGATGCAGGGCAGAGAGGGAATTTCCACATGAAAAAAAAAAAGGCACATGTATACCTAGATGGGCTTTTACTGTTCATACATCTCCAATACTGATAACTTCTACTAACAAGCTAAGGCATAAGTTGCTTCAAAGATAAGGAAATAGCTGAAGGCTTCCTGTGAAAATGTGGCTGAGTTAGTGTTTGGGATCGCGATTTACACTTGAGAGGTAAGGTGACCCGCAGGATCTATTCAGGCTCTAATTACTCCTGCCTCCGCCTTGTCAGGTAACATGACTGTTGAACTTAAAAGGGCCTGCTTTAAAATATATGCATAATGGAGTCTGGACTGATGGGAGTGAGATTTGTAATATAACTTGGGAAGGTTTGACAGTAAAATGGATGTGACATCTTTCTAAAACAGAAAAGCAAACTAGATGTGAATTCAAAAGATACAAGGAAAGTATGCAAGGGAAAACTGATTGAAATTTAAATTTCCAATACCTAGTAGAATGAGTGGTACATAGGGGACTTTAATGAATGTTTGAGTAATTAATGAATAAATTCAACATAACAATTAATAGGACTCATCTGTGCTCTGAGGAAAAGTTATCCAATGTAGAAGGAGCAATAAGCATGCACACAATTACCTAGCTCTGGGTTTCTTCTCTGAGAAGTTTTCCTCTCCACCCATCACTTTTTCACTTCTTTTGAACACATTCTTGACAAACATTGTTGTATAGACTGAATGAAGACACACAAGTTTCGAACACCAAAGCCCCTCTTCTTTATGACAAGAAATAAAGTATAGGTTGGCTTGTAACTTGCTTTCTTCAACTGTGTCAGAAGTGATTATTCTAAGACTTCAAGAGGCTTTTTGCACTCTGCTTCCTCTTGCCTCTTTGTGCCCTACTGAAACTATATCCAGGTTAGACTATTGGAGAGGCCGGAGACACCGTAGGGGGAAAAGCTAAGCCATGTAGGAGCAGCTGCCAGCCGGCAGACCCCAAACATGTAAGAGAGCCCAGCCACATTCAGTAGAGCTACCTTCCTAGCCCACGGGTAAGCACAGATATATTACTGAGCCAGCCAGGACCCTTGGTGAGGTGTATTCAACTGATCTATAGACTTGTGAACAATAAGAATAGTAGCATTTCTCTGATTTGCGTTTCCAGGAAGTAAAGCCTGAGACATGGATTACAGATCCAGTGCTTATTAGGAAAATGCTATCAGGTAAAGAGGATTATAGGAGGGAGGATAGAGTTAGGGAATAAAGGCAGACAGGAATAACAACTGGATACTATCTTTGATCTGAACGGCAAGCCTGAAGCACAAATAGTACCAGAGTTAATCCACATAGAAAAATGGGTGGTCATTTCTTGCCTCAGCATAAGTCAATCATTGGCAGAGGTCTTTCTCCAAGGGAGATAGGACTGGGGCCGTGTGGTTCCCAGTTGGCCAAAGGACGTTCACCATAGAAGATGAAACTATGAATGATCAGTGAAAACTCACAGTAGCTGGGGATTGAGCACACCTGCTATAAAAGAGAATTGTGTTGGGGCACCAGTGGCATCTCCTACTCGTTTTAAGCAACTAGGTTGCTTAACAAGGATAACAAATACAAAAACTATAATGTTTTAATCATCTCCTAGGCACGGATAAAAGCTGATATTTACATGCTTGGCTATTTCATGCTCAGAGTAAGGAGTTTAGATTGTTTTTAGATTTAGATTGCGTTTCAAAATTTTTCCCCCTGAGGAATCCTATGATCAAATTATTTTCTGGAAGGACCCGTTTACTGACATCTTGATAAACTTTAATGGGAAAATTCAGATACCAGAGAGTGACCAGTGAGGAGCATATAGTGATAGTCCTAATTGGAAACTTATAGACCTGAGCTAATCTGTGTTAAGTGCATTAATCTGCATTGCTGAGGATAAAAGAAAAAAGGCAGGGTGCCTTAGTCCCTTTAGGCTGCTATAACAAAATGCCATAGACTCTGTGACTTAACAGACATTTGGAGATGGGCAAGTCCAAGGTCAAGTGCCAGCCAATTAGTTTTCTGATGAGAGTCCTCTTCCTGGGTTGTTGCCTTCTGGCCGTGCGTATTCTCACAGTAGAGAGAGTAGTATCTCTCTTTCTCTTCTTAGGAAGCCACTAATCCCAATCTGAAGGTCCCACCCTCATGACCTCATCTAACCCTAATTGCCTGCCAAAAGTCTCATTTCTGATACAGTTACATTAGGGATTAAGGCTTCAACATAGGATTTGGGTTGGGGGAGGGGCACGGAACGTATTCCAGTCCATAGAGCATGGCAACCAAGTTGATCTGGAAGGCTAGGAAGAGAAATTTGCTGACAAGAAATCAGAGCCTTTATTCTTCCTAGATAGCAATATGGTAATGAATAGAAGGACTTCAGATGTGAGAGTTAATCTGGGGAGAGGATTATGAAGATACATTTAGAATTTCTGAATTGAGCTGCTGAAAGGTAATATACCCAGGTGTCAATATCCAGATAATAATATATTACAAGCATTTGAAATGCAATTATAGAGCTTGGACGAGATTATGGTTCTAGGGATTTAAAAAATAATTATTATGGTTTTAAATATGAATATTTTCAATTTAGGATGATCATTTTGAAAAGATAGGTGCCAACGTAGAGTTCTAAAAATTCTGAAATGTTAGTATCATGCAGCACCTGCAGATAGAAAATAACACATTTCATTATGAAAAGTTTTTTATATGAGCTGAATTGTATGTAAATATTTCAAGTTGATGATCCTTTTAATCCTCACCAAAGCTTGTTGGGTAAGATCTAATATGTCCACTTTACATAGGAAAAAAACAATTGGAGGGGTTAATTATTTTTCCAGGTTCACAGAGTTATTAACTGGATGAGCTGGGATTTGAACACAAGTAAGGATTTGGGGCTTTGGTCCAAAAGCCTGTATTACTGATGTAGAAAAAAAATCATAAATATATGTTCTATCTTGAGAGATATGCATCTGTAATGTCATTTCCTATGTCTGCTGACTCTCTCATTATATGATTATATGGCAGTTTATTTAATCACTCTATTTGTTTTGGACTTTAACTCTTTCCCATTTTTAGAAAATATAAACAAGGATTTGTTAGCATTTTTATTGGAAATTCTTTGATGAATATATCTCTTTCATTTTCTCAATTATTTACTTCCTAAAAATATATTCGCGAGAATAACACTGCAGGTACAAATGTTTACAAACTTTTAAAAAGCCTTTACGAAGATTGTATACCTTTTCTAGTTTTTTTTTTTTAACGTTTTATTTATTTTTGAGACAGGGAGAGACAGAGCATGAACAGGGGAGGGTCAGAGAGAGAGGGAGACACAGAATCTGAAACTGGCTCTAGGCTCTGAGCTGTCGGCACAGAGGCCAACACGGGGCTCGAACTCACGGACTGCGATATCATGACCTGAGCCAAAGTCGGCCGCTCAACTGACTGAGCCACCCAGGCGCCCCACCTTTTCTAGTTTTTATACAAAATCAGTAATTTCATGAAAACAGTTTCATTATCATAATGGTGCAGGTGCAGACCTCGTATTGGAATAGTTTTAGGTATAAACGTCAGTTTTGATGAAAATGGTGAGGCTGGCTTCATATATTAAAGATATTGGTAATCAGAATAAGAATAGCAAATATTGCTATAATGTCAGGCACAATTCTATGTGTTTTTGTATTGTTTTCTTCATTTAATCTACAAACACTCCAAAGTAGGTACCCTTATTTTCACCATTTTATAGATGAGGTTACTGAGAAACAGAGAAGTTAAGTAATTAGCCCACAGTCACACAGTTAGAACATATTGGAGCCAGGGTTCAAACCCTAAAATTCTTTTCTGCAGGTCTCACATGCTTAACCTCTATCATTAAATGCTTTGGGAGTGAAAGATGACAGGGAAATATTTAGAAAGTTGTTGGGACTCAGTCAAGAAAATTTCTTGGCTAAGATGGGCAGCAAAAAAAAAGAGTAGAGATTGAATATATAGACAACAAAAGAACAGTTTTGGAAATGGTCCCTGAATGCACAAAGAACTAGAAGATCAAAAGGATAATGAGATAATTAGCTTTAGAGAAAATGCCTGAGGAGAGAGGATGAGAGTTTTAGAAATAGAATGGAGGAGAGTTGAGGGATTTATATGAATTCATAAGTAAATATTATCAATGGTATTTCACCTTTTTACAACCTGGAAAATGGACAATTGAGTGTTTTCTTCTTAAACTATCTTTGTAATAAATCATTCATTAGCCAGGATGCTCTCACTTTCAATCCTGGTCAGGATCACTAAGATAGTTGAACTAATGCAAAATTAATGAAAGATGTACAATTTAAGCAGTGCATTAGATAGATATTGATTATCAAGGCATTAATTTATGAGCTTAAATTAAATACCTCCACAGACAGCACAACCTCTCTAAGTACTCACATACTTAACCTTAAGATTAATAAAATAAATCAGAAGTTATCAAGTTAAAGTATTTTATTTCTCACAGAGCAAATGGACTAACGAAGAATATATTAAGGTTGTTTTTTAATTACCAAAAGAGACTACGATTCACTGGTAAAAAATATATGTGAAAGTGTATATTTAATATTATATACTAAAATATAAAAGCCTTTTATAATATATACTAAAGTATATACTAAAACATAAAAATATAATCCTCTTCTATAAATTAATTTCCAGATACAGTCTATTCTGTTTCAAATTATTTTCTTGTTTCAAAGTTATTATCTTCATAACACTTAGAATTTAAAATATTAGGATGAAATTGAAACAAACTTAAACTAAACTAAATAATATTATTATCATGCTCTTTCTCATTCTATTTAATGTATTTGTTCATTTCTACTTTGAATAGCACATTTTTAATTTTTTGTTATAATCCACAAAAGACAACATAATCTTTGATTTCTAAAATTTGTGTTAAATACTCATGTAAGCTTTCATGCTTACTATAAGCTTGGCTTGGCTTGTATGAATTAACTGTGTAACATTGAAAGGTGTCAAAGGTAAGTTTATTTGTGGATCACTATGGTAATCGTTTCAAATACAAATATTCCTGGGCATGCCTTTTCACATTACCATTTATTTACAAAAACTTAACTTACCTTAGTTATGCCATGTGTAGTTACAAGATTTTTTATTGCAATTACCTCCTAAAAGAACAATAATGTGATGATGTAGGCTACAAAATTCAATGTGTGTGGTGTTTGTGTGTAATGATTTTTAAGTTGCATTTTTGACAGTAGTAGTTACTTGTTCCAGGCAAGAGATATTCAAGTTCTGCATTTTAGTTGAGAGTTTTGCCTGTATGAGCTTTAAAACAAAACAAAACAAAAAAATGAAAAGAAAAAAAAAATGCCACAACCATAATGGAGAAGACCATTTTCTACTTGAAGTAAGATCCCAGGGAACTTCTTGACATGAAATAATAATATCCAAGTAAGCCTCCTGGTATTGAGAGACAGAGGTAATGCTTTACTGGCTTCTGCCTGTTCAAACTGATCTCATTCATCTTAAGTGGAATGAAAGTAAATCTTCACTTTAAAGTCATGACAGATTTGAGAGAAATTAAATGCCCCAACTTGATATACTATCTCTAAATACATATTTTCTTTAATTTTGGTACGTTTCACTCAATGAAGTTTTACAATGTTCTTCACTGAAGACTCTTTTATTGCCAAAACTTCATATGCACTAGGATTCATTGTCCTGTTTCCCATTTTACTCCAACTCACTGATCGCCAACTTTGCTGAAAAAAATCCCTATTATTGAAGCTAATGTTACATGTCTGTATCATTTTTTTTTAATTTTTATATACTTCACTTCTATTTTCAGGTCAAGTTCTCACATTACCAAGAATTTCAGAACCTATCAATTTGTCCAGCTTGCCCACCCACTATAAACTTCAGAGATTCATGTGGCTGTTCTCTTTCATCAGTGTTTCACTCTGAAGATTTCATTTAACATGTACTTGTCATTAGATTCAGTTTGTTGCTATGTAAAATATAAAAAGATAAGAGAGTTGAATCAAGTAAATTTTCTTTTTAAATTAGGAACATAGATGAAGAAATGAGTGAAACAAAGTGTTACCATAAAACAGACACAAGCGCCTGGGAGGCTCAGTCAGTTGAGCATCCAGCTTCAGCTCAGGTCATGATCTCATGGTTCATGGGTTCAAGTCCCACATCCGGCTCTGTGCTGACAGCTCAGAGCCTGGAGCCTGCTTTGGATTCTCCTTCTCTCTCTGCTCCTCCCGCACTCACGCTCTGTCTCTGTCTCTCAAAAATAAATAAATGTTAAAAAATAAATAAAATAAAAACAGAAGTTCAAGCTTGAGGACAAAAAGGACAGAATGGTTAAGTCTGCAAGGCTTCTTGGAAAAGAGCTATCGACAAGATAGGTTAGACCTATTACTTTTAGTGTGATTATTGGCATGTTCGAGTTTAAATTGATCATCTTGATACTTAACCTTCTCTTAGTCCCAACTGTCCTTTGTTTCTTTCCTTTTCTTTTCTTTTTTTTTTCATTCTGCCTCCTTTTGGTTTAACTGAATATTTTATATGATACTATTTTATGTGCTTTGTTGGCTTTTTAACAATAGCACCTTTTAACTGTAACACTTTGCTTTAGCGTGTACAATAAGCATCTATAATCTGTCACATTGTGCTTTCAAATGATACATACATATCTGCACCACCTCCCCTATAATAAAAACCTTACAACAGGTGTACTTCTATTTCTCCCTTCCCAGTGCTGATCCTATTGCTGGTTTACATTTTCTTTCTAACCATTTTGTAAAACTCACCATTTGTTTCTGTTGTTTTTTGCAATTTGCAAATTACCTTTAAATTTGCAATTATCTTTTAGAGAAACTTTTAAGCAGTGAAAAGAGCTATTTTACATTTACTCACATACTTATGATTTTTACATGCTCTTCATTCCTTTGTATAGTTCCAGATTTCGAACTGAGGTCATGTTCTTTCTGCCTTTAACTTTTTTTCACATATTGTGGTCATAAATTCATTGCTTTATTGTATGTTTCCAAAAGCCATTATTTTGCTTTCATTATTGAAAATATTTTCATTAAGTATGCAGTCCAGAGGTGACTGTTCTTTTATCTAAGTACTTGAGAGATATTACCCAACAATTTTCTGGCCTGAATTGTTCCAGTGAGAAACCTATTATTTTGACCTCTATTTCTCACAAGTGATATGTCTTTTCTTTCTTGGTTTAAGTTTCTCTATTTATCATGGTTCATAGCAATTTGCTTACAATGTAACTTAGTGTAGTTCATCTCATATTTCTTGAGTTTGAGGTTCATTGAACTCTTTATATAACTGAGTGTATAATTTCCATTAAATTTAGAAATCTGGACATTAGTTATTGAATTTTCTTTTTTGCTCCCCCTCTTCTATCTTTAGGGGCTCCAATTATTTGTGGATTGGGCTACTTAAAGTTGCCCTGCAGGTCACCATGGCTGTGTATATTTTCTGAGGGTTTTTTTCTTTTCCCTTTTGATAATTCTTGTTAATATTTTTTCAAGTTCTTTTTTCTTTTATTATGCAATGTCTAATCTGCTGTTAATCTAAAGTCTATAGTCTTAGTCTATAAGTCTATAACAGTCTTAGTCTTAGTCTTATAAGTCTATAAGACTTAGTCTTAGTCTATAGTCTATAGACTAAGTCTATAAGACTTAGTCTTATAAGTCTATAACAGTCTTAGTCTATAACAGATATCTGCTGTTAATCTAAAGTCTATAGTCTTAGTCTATAGTCTAAATTTTTTATCCCAGATATTGTCATTTTCATCTCTAGAATTTTAATTTGGATATTTTTATATCATCCATATGTTTACTTAATATGCACAATCTTTTATGTTCTTGAATATAGTATACAATTATAATAACTCAAAAGATTCTTGTTTATATATTTTTAAATGTTTTTTTTTATTTATTTTAAGAGAGAGAGGGAAATTTTAATGAGCGGGAAAAGGCAGAGAGAGAAAGGGAGACAGAATCCAAAGCAAGCTCCAAGCTCTGAGCTGTCAGCACAGAGCCCAGTGTGGGACTCAAACTCAGGAACCAGGAGATCATGACCTCAGCTGAAATCAAGAGTCAGATGCTTAAGCAACTGAGCCACCCAGGCATCCTAATTCTTGTTTATACTTTTAACATTAATGGGATACCTGGATGGCTCAGTCGGTTAAGCATCTGACTTCGGCTCAGGTCATGATCTCATGGTTTGTGAGTTCGAGCCCCATGTAGGGCTCTGTGCTGACAGCTCAGAGCCTGGAGCCTCCTTCAGATTCTGTGTCTCCCTCTCTCTCTGCCCCTCCCCCCACTGGTGCTCTCTCTCTCTCTCTCTCTCTCTCTCTCTCTCAAAAATAAATACTTTTATTTTTATTTATTTTTATTTTTTTTAATGTTTCATTTTATTTTGGGGGCTAGAACTCATGAATCATGAGATCATGATCTGAGCCTAAGTCAGATGCTTAACCGACTGAGCCACCCAGGCGTCCCAATAAACAAATATTTTTTTAAAAGGCTATATATTTTTTACCATTACTAACATTCTGAGTTTGTTTCAAGTAACTAATTGTCTTCTCATTATGGGGAAATATTTTCCTGCCTCTTGCATGACTGGCAATTTCTTATTGAATACCAGGTACCGCTTTTTATTTTGTTGAGTGATGGATAGTTTTTATTTTGAAACTCGTCAATTCAATGATATTTTTTTAAGTCCCAGAAAATAAACTAGTATAATGTGCCTTAGAAGCTAAAATACATGACTTCAATTATGCTTTGAAACAAAGCACTTTTGTTTTAAAATTGTCCAGCTCTTTATTAAATGACTCAGGTTTTAATACAGTTGCAATAATAAGTAACATTACTAATGCGGTTATGATCTTCCTGTATATTACAATCTATAATTTCTGTTGAATGTTGGGACTTTGGGCTTCCCAGGAGATGATTCTAGTTTAATATTCTGGAATGATCCATACTAACCTCCAGCTTACATAGCCTCATTGTTTCTTGTTCTTAGCAGGCACATAGATGAATTTCCATTTTAAGGAAACCTTCCTCACCCTGGACAATGGTTGAGAGGTTGTAACTTAAGCCTGTTAAAATAATGGCTGCTTTCAGAAGATATCAGCAGCAGCCTTCTGTCTCTGTAAGAACTTGCTTAACCCAGGAGACAGCTCCTCAAAACAGAAGCGTGTTGTGTTATCTCTTGCTTTGTGCAGCATGTCTGTATAGATAAGTTTCTGTATATTTTTCTATTAACAGATAACACATTTTAAATATGTTTGTGCTTTATGTATATTACCAAATTTTTATGACACACTTTTCACAATTAATAAATCACTTGTATAAAATAGAGAAATTGAAATATATGACTTGTTAGTGCTAACAATTTAAATGGAAAAGTTAAAAGGAATAGTCTTCTTCCAGAGTTTGCCTGAAATTGTGAAAGAAATAATTTCATACAGAAGAAATGGCTAAGAGTGCTTGAGAAGAGCAAGTAATCTATACACCTCAACTGGAGGAATTTGAGATAAGCTTGGTGCAAATAAGCCTCCATAGAAGAAAAGCATTAAGGGAGAAGGCCATAGTTAACCTTACTTTAAGTAGAGTAGTTGTTAGCAGAAATACAGCAATACCCCCTATTTTGCTGAGCTACAGCCAGCACTTGAGTTTACGTGCTTGAGCAGGGAAAAAGAGTTCATAGCTTAAAGACTTCAATCAATAATGAGGAAGAAAATTCAGAAGCAGTGGTGATAATTAACTAATGATAATATTAGGAAGAGCTAACCTTATATGGACTAGTGGTATTCCAGGGACTGTTCAAAATCTTTTCTGCGTATAATCCCAATCGATCCTCAAATAACACTATGAAATAGGTATTATGTTTATTATTATCAGAGTCAGACTCAATCAACAGTTTGATCTTATAAGAAAATGGGCCCTTCTTTGTGGGAATCTACATGAGTTAGGCAGATAGTTCAGTCACCAACTGTAATCTGTTTCCAAAGTTGATGACCCCAAAGAGGAATGACTCTTAGTCTGTAGCTTTCCATGTGACGAGCCAAACACCAAGGACATTGGCAAAAGAATAAGAGTCAGAGTTCTGCCTTCTGAACAGAAAAAACTCTTCCAGTTTTGATTCTTCAGAGTTGAAACTGAGGTTGAACAGCTGTAGCTTCTTCATAGACATCTGGTTTCTGCTTCACTGAACCATCAGTCAACCAGACTCAGGCACTTAGGGGAAACTCTGTCAATCATGGATCCTGGTGAGTGTGAAGCTTTGCTTTAAGAGGTGGAGGGAGACATAAAGTCCTTATAAAACCAAGGGATATCTTCCAGTTGCTCATGGAAAGCCAAGATGCACCTGGAGCCAGAGAGTTGTGTTTTTGAATGTGCCATTTTTGAGTCAATTATTGAGTGCCTCTAGACCTTCTAGGTTAGGTTTCCTATTTGGTGGCAGGGGCCTGAAGCAACAATAATTTTTCCTTGACTGCTGGATGAATAATCATGAATTTACCCACCTAGTCCCCCAAAACCTTGGTACTTATCAAGGGTTGGGTTTTATCAGCTACCCCTGATGACAGAGATGTGATAATATTGCAGTTGCCATTGCTTCTGACTTGCCAACCAACAGGACATCATCTGTATAATGAAGGCATTGGACATCAAATGCTAAAGACCCTCACAATAAGTCCTGATCCACCCACAAGGGATAAATGACAAGAAAGTTTGTTTCACTGGTCTATCTCTATTTAAGCTCTTCCTTGATCAGGTTGATTGCCTGGCACTTGTGGGATGAAGTTCAAGCAACACATCAATTCTACTAAATGTGCAGGCATAGAAACAACAAAAACAGTAAAATGAACTGATCCAAAAGCGTCACATTAAGGTCATGTGAGCTTCCTCTTCCTACTGTGAACCCTGATGAATCCCATGAGTTAGATCCAATGTCCCCCTTCTCACACAAATCTGGGTGGGATGGAGATTTGGCCATTTGCATTTAACAGAGCCAAAGTTTGAGTTGCTCTTTTTCTCAAACTATTTCACCAAAATATTCCCCAAGAATATCCAGCCTTTTTTCTTAAAGCAGTTGAGAGAGGGAAGAAGAGATCAGGGTGAATGAAGAAGGAGTATGCCACATTCATTTTCCATTTCAATGGAGAGATGACTCCATCACACTTCCACACTTTAGTTTACCCAGAGTCCAGTGCACCAGCTTTGGGACTCCTTGACTCATCTAACTTCTGCCCAGAGGAGTAAACATCAAGAAAGAGACCTAGTTGGGTGATTTATTTAAAGCTTACTTCCTACCTTTCATCATCATTAAAATTTAGGAAAATGAGGGATGGTGTTTAACTACTCCCACTGCTTCCTGCCCACAATTTGAGAGTATTTGAGTCATGGGTAGTGTTCTCATTTCCCCTATCCTGGCCACATACTGCCCTTTTAGAAAACCATGTCTCTGTCAGCATCATATCCTCCAATCATCTCCAAAGTTGTCAAAAAGATCTGAGATTTTGCCCTCCTTCAAGCTAACAAGTTAGGGTATCACAGCTTAAAGATACCGGCAGAATACACAGGACTCCTGAGTCAATGACAAAGAACTTTATAAATACTGGTAGGATGAGCTTTAGTTTCGCTTTAGCTCCCCTTGACCCACAAATCCCATGGGGAAGGTGCAGAGGTGGGCACAGGTAGATGTAGCACTCAGTGTATTTGTGTTGTAGCTGAAGGATCCTGGTCTCAGAAAACCCCCAGTTTTATAAGGGGATTGCAAGCAAACCTACCAAACTTTGACCTAGTGGCAAACATTGTCTTTATCGTCTTGGTTAGAAAATAATTCTTCCCGTTGCCCTCTCCCCCTTACAAAGGGTTTTACTTCACAAACAAGGCTTTATTTTTGAAGGCTTTTGCTTTACAAATATCCTTGAAAAGATAGTCTTAACAAAAGCTATCATAGAAACACAGAAACACTAGGGAAAATCACACCTCACCCAAAACAATATTTTTCATCTTTTTTTCCCAATAAGTGTCTCTAGGGAAGGAAACAAAAAGGGAGAGACCTCTGGGCAACATTTTAGGGTCTTCTTTCTCCACTTCCAATGGAATATATTTTACATATATATTTTACATATATATATTTTACATACATATATATTTTATATATATATTTGTATATATTATATATATTTGTATATATTTTATATATGTATATATTTTATATATTTTATATATATAAGTATGTATATATATCCACATATATATATATATATTCTGGAGCTTTAAGAGATAATTATTGTTTGTACAAAATGTTTTGGATAGTAAAAATAACACTATAAAACTTAAGGAAATAAGGAAACAGGTTTTGGTATATCCATACAATTAGCACAGTTGAAAGAAGGAAGACGTAATTTCTTGAGTGAGGGAGGCCACCAAGAAGCAAGAAGACTGGCACTTTAGAACTTAAAGACTCAGGATGGGAGGCACCAAGGAATGCTGAAGACAAGTGGAACAGATGGGACCACACACATTAAAACAGAAATGATTGAAAATATAAGTAAGGAAGAGTTAGATTCTTCCCTCTGCCCATTTAGCCTTACTTTCATACATTTCCTACACTGGAAAAGGATGAGAATAAAGATTCATTTCTCTCTTTTTTTTAAAGTTTTATTTATTTATTTTGAGAGAGAGAGAGAGAGAGCAAGCAGGGGAGGGGCAGAGACAGAGGAGAAAGAGAGAATCCCAAGAGAATCTAAGAATCCCAAGAGAATCCCATGACCCTGGGATCATGACCTGAGCTGAAACCAAGAGTTGGATGATTAACCAACTGAGCCACCCATTTGCCCCAAGACTCATCTCTAAAAGAATAAATCCCAGAAGCTGTGAAATCGGGGACAATAGGCTAGTGGAGGGCAGAAGCTAGGAACTATTCTTACTTATGAATGAAAGCCTGTATATTAAATAATAAAACATATTCTATCCCAGTTAGGCTCCCACAAGCTGACATTTAGGCTTATAAACCCAAAGGAAGAATTTTGGATACTGGCATTTGCAGAAAATGATTGACCCAAGACAAAAGATCTGTATAGACAGGCATCTGAGACTCTCCATCAAAAGGCTTGATTACCTACCCAATCACCACATAGTGAAGCTCTCAAGTATTAAAGTAGCACCCATCCTTCCAATCAGTTTTTAGTGACTTGCTTCTACATATAAGCAGAGAACTAAACATTATATGCATTTCAGAAAAAAAAAAAAAAACAAAAAACTCTATCATGAAAGGCAGTGACTAAAGCAAATAAAATGGGGGAAATCAGAAGAGAAAGAAAAATGCTTCAAGACAAAGAAAAGCTAAAAAAAAACTATGACATTTGAATAAAAACTGCATTATATTATTGAAACAAGAGAAGTGGAAGACTGTAAGTAAAATAATCTTCAGAAATCAAAGAACTCTGAAAAAAATTAAAACACAGTGGCTTTATCTTATTTTAATGATTAAAAGGCTTTGGAGTTTTGAGTGATCCCCACTGAGGTTCCGAACCAATTGAAAAATTGATAGAAAAGAGAGACATAAATAGTAAAAAAAAAAAAAATTACCTTCACTACCCATAATGGTGGTATTGAAGAATGTGACATATTGGTGGACAAGCCAAGTTTGTAAACCTGGTGCCAAACTGAGAATTATTCACCTTGTCACTGGTATCACTGGAAAAGGCAGGCTTCAAAAGGTAGGTTTTATCTAAAAACCTTTCCAGTGTGAAGAAACCAAACATATCAAAGCTATAGTCCTATTGGGAAATTCACAGACAAGAGGAAGAGGGGAGCTGGGCCCAGTTGATTCTTCCAATTCAGATTAAATGACCCATGCTGTCTTAGACAAAAGAATGTGGTGGGTCAAAAAGTTCCCAGGGACAAGATGCTAGTAGGCATGTCTACATGAACGCAAACCAGCAAACTGATGCTTTCTGTATCCAACCGGCACCACAGGTGACTGTGTATCTTTGGCAGCAGATGGCTCTGACCTTCAACAGAAGGTGAATCCATCATATTACTCTCAAGCCAAAAGTTTATTCCATGTTGCATTTCCCACTGCAAGTTATGTCCAGACATATTGAGCAACACATTCAGTTAAGAAGTTGTGCGAAAAGATCAAATGGCATCATAAAGACACGGCAATAATACGCGGCTATCAGCACAGAGATGCCACAAATTTGAATATAAGCCTCCTCTAATTACCAATTTCTATGGAAACATTAGGTACAAAGATTAAATTCCCTGGTGAATTAATGTCCAAAGTTATATATATATATATATATATATATATATATATATATATATATATATATAAAACAACCCCAAGGTATCAAACATCGAAATAAATTTCTTGCCTTGATTATTAAAGGAATACTGACATTAAAAGCCCACATTGACCGCCTCCTTCTCTGTTCAGTCTCAGCTAGAGTGATTGATGGCTGTTTGTCCCTTCAGCAGCTGGCTGTCATCCACAAATGTGGGAATGGTTCCTTTGAGGCTACAGGATTTAAATCGTCTCGTGTTGCTCATTTTTTAGAATCCAAACAGTGAATCAGAGGGAAAGAGTTCTCACAGAATCAGCCCTACTTACACACACCAAATTTCGAGAATAAGCCAGTATCTGGGACTGAACCAGTTACTTTCTGCATCACCCCTCAGTCCCAGCCCAAATGAAACAAACCAACAAACCAACAAACAAAAAAAAGTGTTTCCAAAAGTCAGTACTTCCTGTTGTCAACGACCAAAGCAAAGACTTCATTTCATCTGAGCAAAAGCAGTTGGTGAAGAAATTACTGGTTTGTAGCTTGCCATACAAGCTTGCCGGTCTACTCCACGTGACCCGACGCCACTTAACTGAATCCCAGTTTCTCATCAAGAAGTCCGTTTTTTCACAAAGGTAATTACGATTGGTGGGGGAGGTGGGGGCACGCGGCGTATCTTTGCAGACCGCGTTGCCTCTCCAAGTGGTGTTTGCAACATTGCCGCCTTTTGCAAAATTTCAAAATTTATCCTACAGGGCAGCGCCAGTAAGAAATCTTCCGGTGGGAGCTTCCATTCTCCATCCAGCATGCTCAGAATCTCTTAATTTCCTTTCCCCATCGGGCTTTTATTTATGGCCACCTCATTACCGTGTTGATGGCAGGCTCTGTCCAGTGACACAGCTCCCCTCATCTACTTAGATCTGGAGCTCCCAGTTCTGGACACAGTGACTGCTTCTTGCTAGAAAGGTGATTAGCATCTGTAAAAACCACTTCTAAAAGAAAGGTTTCACTTTTTTCTAAAATGTGTTTCAGCTGCGGAATTAGCTGTAGAAACTTTTTGGACTGAAGCTGCCATTGATGATTCACAACCTGGCAACCTCAGGAGAACCAGTCACTTTGCTGTGCACTCCTGAAGATCACATCTTTATTTGGCTTCTGGATAAAACACATATTCTGAGGAAAATATTTTTATATTTAATTTTTCAAGCACAAATTCTGAAAATTGTAAATTCTGAAAAATGCTCTTAAGTCTGAATTCCTGGGGCGCCTGGGTGGTTCAGTCGGTTTCGGCTCAGGTTGTGATCTCACGGTTCAGTGGGTTGGATGGAGCCCTGCGTCTGGCTCTGTGCTGTTAGTGTTAGAGCAAGGCCCGCTTGGGATTCTTTCTCTGCCCCCTTCCTGCCCCTCCCCTATTTGCGCTGTCTCTATCTCTCCAAATAAACTTCAAAAAAAAGTTTAAAAAATAAAAAAATCTGAATTCCTTATTTCCCATATATTCCTATTTCTTGTAATTCCATTATGTATATATATTTTTTTAAATTTTTATTTATTTTTGAGAGAGAGAGAGAAACAGAGAGTGAGCAGGAGAGGGGCTTAGAGAGTGGGAGACACAGAATCTGAAACAGGCTCCAGGCTCTGAGCCAGATGCAGGGCTTGAACCCACGGATGGCGAGATCATGACGTGAGCCAAAGTGGGATGCTTAACCGACTGAACCAGCCAGGCGCCCCATTATATTTTTTTCTAATGTGTTTCCATATTGCTCTTTGAGCTGCTACAAAAGTCACGGTTCAAACAAATCCTCTACCACTACCTTCCTGAGTTGAATAATTCAATCTAAAAGATATGTTCCAATTAAAATTCAATAAAAGATGGCAGGGGCTGTATTTCTTCTATGATCCCCCTTTAACATGCCTCTTATTTGCCTTAGACTCAAAATTTCGTGGCATAGAAATTCCAAAAAATCCTCAAGCTTACACTCTAACTCCTCAAAATTTCTCAAGCACATACCCCTTAAGATATAGGCTCTTCCCATGTGTAACTCATCCATAAGAGTTGCCTCACATTTAAACTTGCCATCAACTAATATTTTCCAATCTTTGAACATGCAAATGCATTCAAAGTTTCCCAATATTTTATGCTTTGGAGAAGGAAAATCACCCTGAGATTAAGTCTGATACAGTTGACCATAACATGGACTTTTATTTATTTATTTATTTTAATTTTTTTTATGTTTATCTATCTTTGAGAGAGACACAGAGCGTGAGTGGGGGAGGAGCAGAGAGAGACACACACACACAGAATCCAAAGCAGGCTTCAAGATCTGAGCTGTCAGCACAGAGCCGGACATGGGGCTCGAATGCACATACCATGAGATCATGACCTGAGCTGAAACTGACGGAGGCACTCAGGCACCCGGACCATAACAAGGACTTTTAGTTCTTTGTAGAAGACTTTCGTGATAAATTAAGATGGGAACATCAAAAATACAAGAAAAGAGAAATAAAGCAATTGTTAACATTAGAGAATTCCAGATTTGTGTGAGAAAGTAAACATAGCTGTATTTCTCTTTGTAACTGAGCCATACAAAATTATAACCTATGAAAATTCAGTGTTAGATTTTTTTTTTCTGTACTTCACTTCAACAGTTTTTACCCTTGATCCAACATGATCCTTTCTGAGATCTATCCTGTCTTTGAAATCTTAAGTTCAAATGTTACACTTGGGATCCACAGGCTTTTTAAAGGTCTCCCTCCTTTATTCTCACTTTACGTAATTGCTGACTTCATTAAGACTTCAGCCCGTAGATCTTTACATTTTCGTTCAGTTAATTAGTCCTCTCATACCTTTTCATTTTTTATCTCTTCATATTTCACCTGTAATCCATAATTTTAACCATTTAAAAAATCTTTATGTGAATAACAATTCCTATCTCTTGTCATTCTCCCACACTATTTTTTTGAATTTTTTAATGTTTATTTATTTTTGAGAGAGAGAGAGTGTGGGTGGGAGAAGAACAGAGAGAAAGAGAGAGAGAGAGAGAGAGAGAGAGACAGACAGACAGACAGACAGAATCTGAAGCAGGCTTCAGGCTTTGGGTGGGCAGCACAGAGCCCAGTGCAGGACTTGAACTCATGGACCGTGAGATCATGACTTGAGCCAAAGTCGGAGGCTTAACAGACTGAGCCACCCACCCAGGCAACCCTCTCCCATCTTGTCTTAAAACAACTCCAGCCACAAAAAATCCTAACTGCCTAGTATTTCTATTCCTACCCTATACCCCTGGACAGTGCTGGAAAACAAAACAAAACAAAACAAAACAAAACAAAACAAAACAAAACAAAACACCACAACATCTTACGACTGTGGAGAAAGGTGTCAGTAAAAATTCGTGTCTTATGACCATGTATGTCAAGATTGCCCAGTATTAGTATAAATTTCCAGGCCTTTTCTTGTCCATTTCCCACTATAACTATTTCAAACCTTTAATATTCTGTCACCCATCCACTTCCACACCATCAAGAACAAATGAACTCAACCATTCGTCATAATCTTTCCATCTACAGGTTCACTGCACTGATTTCCAAATTTAGCCATTTATGTACAGTCTTAGGGAAAAACACAGCCACTTTTTTCCCTTCTTCTACATATTGCCAAACTTCTTAGTTCTTCTGCTTGGTTTTCTACAATCTCTCCTTTCCTTTCTGTGACAGAAAATAAAGTGTCCCTGAGCCTCTCATATACTAACTCCTTTGTGATTGGGATGACTTCATATCTTGTCTCCTCTATATTTTGTTCTTGCAGTCATCTCTCTATTTTACAATATTGATTTCTCCCCCTCCACTGGATGGCTTTCATAAGACCACAAATTTAATCTATTTACTCCCACATTAAAATAGCACACCCTCTCTAACCCCATTCTCTTGTGATGCTTTGGCTTTTCCATTTCTTTGCTCCCTTACATTGTCCATCCCTATGCTATCTGCTATAGAAAAAAAAAAAACACCACAAAATAATCATTTATAATCTCTGCCTTTGCTTCTTCACCTCCTAATCTCTGAACTCATTCCAGTCTATTACCCTAACCAGGGCTGGCTGGATAATTTTCAGGTCCCAGTGCAAAATGAAAATTCAGGGCCAGTTGTTCAATAAGAAAAAAAAGTCCACTAAGGCCATTAAAATATCAAGCTTCTCCTTAAAAAATAAGTTATTATTTATAAAGCATAATAGAAGCAACATATGAGTGACCACATACACTTACTAATTGAAAAACAATAATACTTTTGGTGCTATACTTTTTATGCTATAAGAAATAATATTTTATTAATGTGACATCTTACTTGATCATAAGATTTTTCTGACTCACTATTCTGCAAATTCATTTATCATATCATCAAAATGTA
This sequence comes from Felis catus, assembly GCF_018350175.1. Taxonomy (NCBI): domain Eukaryota; kingdom Metazoa; phylum Chordata; class Mammalia; order Carnivora; family Felidae; genus Felis; species Felis catus. The sequence goes on along the minus strand of NC_058376.1, from coordinate 24,843,093 downwards.
TACATTTAGCAATTGTATTTTCAGCTGATAAAATACAAAGTGACACCAGTTGTTCTTGGCAAATGGAAGATTGCAAGCAAAATTTGATTTTTTGTCTTGAGAAAGATCTTCCTGCTGATGCAATTGTTACTAGAGATGATTAAGATTATTTTATACATGGTGACAGCATTCAAATAAATTCTGATAAATCATTTTGAAATATACATTTTAGTGCATCTAAAGCTGATGATTCTCTAAGAACAGTTCTTCTAAAAAGAATTAATTCTTCATACATACCAGTTCCATGTCAGTCTGAATTTAATTTCAGATGTAAATTTACACAATGGCATTTTAATGTTTCCTCTGACATTTCCTCTAACCTGTGCAGGTTGTACAAGAAACCATAAATGACTTCCTGACTTGAGTATAATTCAAAATGCTGGTTAATGTATTTTGTCCCTGCATCTTCAATCAAAAAGAAAAATTAATTTTACAACTGTCTTCTTTTTAGCTATTTGTTCAGCCAAAGCATCTCATGAAAATAGTGTTCTTTTCTATTAAACTTGATGATATTTAAACGTAATTTCTATTTCTAAGTGTATAGACGTTTGCTTTGCAATGTTGCAACAGTTTTCAAAGCCAAACTTTCTAAATTTGTTGAGGAAATCTAGTAACTACTGATATAATTTTTGGTATTGTTCCACGAAGAGTATTTTATTTTGTAAGGATTTACTTGCAATATGTACTGTTTGAGCACAGCGGTATCTGTTTTTGCACTCACGCTGGAGTTCGTATTTGTGAAGACACTGCATAGAAGAGTGCAGGAAATAGAGGGACCCAGTACCACACACTTGTAGAACCTGTCCTCCAACAGCCACTGCCACCAATCTGGGTGCCATTGTTGTCCCAACAGCTCCATGACTTAAGGCTGTCTGGAGGCATTTGTTTGCATGCCAGACCTTGGACCAATTGCTCTGGACTCCTGTGGACTCCTGGTCTATCAGACTGAGGCACCCCCAACATACCTTAGCTGCTCTCACACATTTTCCATTTTCCTATCATACTTCGTTTTATAGACCCAATTGTGTCTCCTTAAAATTCCTATGTTGAAATCCTACCCCACAGTACCTCAGATGTGACTGTATTCCTGACAGAGCCTTTAAAGAGGTAATTAAAGTAAAATGAGGTCAGATGGGTGGGCCCTAATCCAATCTGACTGGTCCTTATAAGAAGAGGAAATGTGGATACACAAGCAAACACCAGAGGCTTGCATGCATGGAGGAAAGACCATATGAGGACACAGCAAGAAGATGGCCATCTGCAATCCAAAGAGAGAGGAATCAGAAGAAACAACCTTCCAACATCTTGATGTTGAGCTCCCAGTCTCCAAACTGTGAGAAAATACTTTTCTGTTGTTTAAGTCACCTAGTGTGACATTTTGATACGTGGCATTTGTTTGCCCTAGCAAATTAATATATGTCACTTACAAAACACACGTTCGAAGATAAAATTATTAAGAATTTTAAGACATTTATAGCACAACAATAAACCAGTGAGCGTGAGAGTAAACTGTCCGTGAGTAGAGCCTCATGAGCTGCCCAGGTTGCAAACACATGATGCCAGTCCTGACTCCACCAAAGCTATTTTTAGCAAATGGCAATATAGAACTTCTATGCCCCAATTCCAATGTATATTTTTATTCCTTATTTCAAATATTGGTGTTCTGAGGGTGGATTTCTTGGCTTATCATCTAATTTTACATCTTCCTGCAAGTTTTAAACCTTCCTGTTGTTTTGATTACCACCATGTGCTAATTCGATTAAAACTATCTCTTCATATTGATGTACATAATAGGCACCCCAATTCTATCTCTCACACTTTGCCCTAAAATCTCAAAAAATGAACCTGTTATTGTTCAAAACATTGGCACTTGCCTCTGCATAAAATAACTGAATTCTAAATACTATTATTACTACATATTGAACAGTTTGTTTGATTGATTGATTGATTGATTGATTTTTATTCTGCCTTTTGGCACTGATGAAGCAAAACTGCTTCTCCTCCCATGAGACAGATTTTCATTCCTTTGGAGGCCGCTATCATGTTTTCCATTAGTCTTATTTTGTCCTCGCTAAAAAACCCCAACTGATAGGATGAGAATAGTCTTTGGGAAAGATTCCAATGAGAGTGGCTGGGTGGGTAGATTGGGGGCGGGAAAGACTAGAGGTGAAGGACAACAAGGACTGGTTTCTGTGGTAATCCTGGCTTAAAGAGATGGGTTGCGATGAAGCTGTGGGCACAGAAAAAGTCTGAGCGTTGTTTCCTTCAGGACTGATTGCTTTTCATGCATTTTTCCATTCAATCTTCACAACAATTCTTTAAGTAAATTACTAATGATATCGCCATTTAAACGATCATGTAACTATACAATAGAGATTTTAGAAACTAGCCCAGGGCCACACAGCTAATAAAAACTCAAAACCTGGATCCAGAATTGCTATGCGTTCAATATACAAGGTCTTTGCCACTGTATCTTTCCTTTTCCATTAATAGTGAAAAGAGGACACAGCGTGTCTAACTGCTCAAGCTCCTCTTGCTTCATTCTTCTGTCCAGCCAGGCACCAAGTCCCACCTTCTAACTTCTATGTCAACCCATCACCATTTCCACTCCTTCTGTTTATCGCACCTGATTCTTTCTTGTCACAATTACTGCAAAAACATAACAACTTATTTTTTTTCAGTTATAAAACCATTCCTAGATGTATATTAATAAAAAGCAAATGCATTGGGGCACCTGGGTGGCTCAGTCGGTTAAGTATTCGGCTCCTAGTCCGGCTTGGACCAATTGTTCAGGTCATGTTCTCACGGTTCCTTGGTTCAAGCCCCAAGTCGGACTCTGTGTTGACAATGTGGAGTCTGCCTGGAATCCTCTCTTTCAACTCTCTCTCTGTCATTCTCCTGCTCCTGCTATCTCTCTCTCTCTCTCTCTCTCTCTCTCTCTCAAAATAAATAAATGAACGTAAAAAAATGAAAATTAAAAAAAGCAAATGCATAGCAGATCCAAGTGAGCCAAGCTTTCAGCATAACATACAGGGCATGTTGTGATCTGGTTTTTGGTGACCTGTGCAGCTCATCCTTGGCATCACTTCTTCATGCCTCCACCTGGCTTTATGCTTCTGTGACACCTTTGTGTCTCTCTACCTCTTCATAGGCTGCTTTTCTCAATGGTCCCATTCCTTACACATCTCTGGCTACTTACATTACGTCATCCTCAAAACAACCTTCCTGAATTCTCCTCCCTCCCTGGCCTGAGTCAGTGTCTGTGCTTTACTATATATAATGTTTAGAAGGTATCAGGATATTAATAGAAATCTTTCTCTCTCTCATGATTTAGTTGTTTCTGACACTTTTAGGGAAGGAACTTTTTGTTTAGTTTTTTGCTTAACTTTAGATATAGGATATTCAAATGATGAAGTCATCGGCTTTGGAACCAGAATGCGTGTGTTCAGATCTTAGCGATGGCACTTAATACCTGTGTATTGACACTGCACAAGTCATTTTCAAGTCTCTGTGCTTTAGTTTCCTGATATATACCATAGGAAAACACACTTCACAGGGGTATCATGAGGAGGCCCACAAAGGACCTATAAAGACATAGGATCTTGAAGAGTCTAAGCTCCCAATTAAAGGACATCTTCATTTATATATGTCTCCAGTGCATGACAGTGCATATAGTGTACAGAAGGAGCTAGAAACTCTATAAACTCTTGTTGATGAAATGAACATGTGAAAAGACTTAAAGAAAATAACTTATCTTATTCCCTTTAGGTAAAGCGACATAAAATGGGTTATTGGCATAGTTAGACTGCTGGCAAAATACTCAAGAGTTACACAGATAGAACAATTAAGATTATTCGTTTGGCTCTGGGCAGTAGAAACCAAAATGTGGAGATATCGGTGGTGCTCAATGACAGGAAATTATCATTAGCAAGCAAAAGAAACTATCTGCCCCCTGGGGAGATGTCTGTTGAACAACACATTTTGGAGTGAGTTCTTGATTACCATATTTTTTCCCCTCTCTCCTAGATTATTTGCTTGTCATGTCTTTGCAAAATTGGAGGCCTCAAGTAACCTCAACGGCTTTGAATTTTTAAAAGTCATGTAATAAATATTACATTCAAATTTAATTTTATTTTTCATTTTCATTATTTAAAAAACATGGTTTGTCACTTATGGCATCAGTGTATGCTTATTGTAATTAATATATTATAACTAATATTAATAATAATATATAAATAAGAGGATTGATATCAGCTATCAACAATAATAATAGGGCTGTCTGGATGGCTCAATTTGTTAAGTGCCTGACTCTTGATTTCAGCTCAGGTCATGATTCCAGGTTGTGGAATCAAGCTGTGCATCGAACTCTGTGCCGACAGGGCTGAGCCTGCTTTGAATTCTCTCTCTCCCTCTTTCCTTCTCTGCCCCTCCCCAACTCACACACACACTCGGAATGTCTCTCTCTCTCTCTCTCTCTGTCTCAAAATAAATACATAAACATTTCAGTAATAATAATAACTGATATTAATAATAAAAAATTAGTGTTGTAAAAGAATGGTTAATAGAGGGTGACTTATAGTATTAGCTAGGACATCTTGTCCCTACTCCAGTTGTTATCAAACCTGTCAATTAAGCAAACTGAACTTGTTCTCATGGTAACAGAGCATTTTTCTAAGAATTGACCAGTAGTGTGCAAGGCCTTCTGACAACCCAGGTTAGGAATTGGCATACCACCACTTCCATTGGTTTCTATTGGTTAAAGCAAATGACAATATGGTGCAGATTGAAGAGATGGGAAAAACTCCCCCTTTGCTGGGAGTACTTCAAAGTCATATTCATGAGCCATCAGCACAGAGTGGTGAAAAATTGGGGACATTTTTGCAATCAATCTACCTTGTCAGACAATATTAACCTGGAAAGTAACAGTAGATGATTCAGCTTGCAAATATGCTTGTCTTTTGGAGCTTAGTAAGACAAGTTGAATGCCTTATGAGATTTTAATTATTCAGGATTTTGATGATTTGGATATTTTCTGGTATTTCCATGTTTAATAAATATTCACATGATGTCTATGTTTCTTTAAGTTTGAAGTTTGGGGGGAGGGGCAAATATAATTTCAAATTCAATTGAAACCTATATATTTTTAACAGGCCTCAAAAAGCAGTAAGAAGGATGGCCATAAACATGAAATGTTTCAGTACCTGCATTTGCATCTATCGTAGACTGATTGGCATTACTTCATTACCAAACTATTAATTTTGTTTCTACATACCTGCTTTGTAAGATGAAATTAAATGTTTTTATGTACACTAAAAGATTGTTTTTTAACCACTTAATTTAATCATTAGGTAGAAATTTGTTTATCATGATTCACTGTTTTAGAATCAGTCTATACATAGGGCTTTCACATTGTAGATGACATTTCTTACACTCTCCCATGTAAACATTTTTGTTTAGCCTTTTCTTGACTACACGCACAAGTTAATCATTTAAATTTTAGAACTTTATGTCATGAACTTAACATCTCCTTAAAATAACATTCCTATAAACAGTAAGCAGAATGTGTATATGCCAACCTCTACAGACTGCAGTGATGTATTTGGAAATACACGTTATTAAGAAAATATTATACTGTGCTATCTGGTTCGGAGATCCTCAGTTTAGAAACTTTCCATTTAGTCATTAGTTTAATATGGGCCAATTATTAACGAATAAATGAAATACATGGAGAAACCACTAGGTCTTTTCCTCAAGTCAGTAGGTAACAAGTAGTTGCAGTTGTGACATGAGCTAAGACGTTGCATGGGTTTTCCATTGCTATTTTCCATGCTAACTCACTGTTGTATGAAAAAAGCAGACCCAGAAAGAAAACTAGAAAATTGGATAAAGAAAGGGGAAAAAGAACTGAATTCAGTTTTAATTAGCAGTGCAGTAATAGCCTCTACTTTCCTGTGTATCCTCCAATTTGGCAGCGGTCCAATAAGCCTATGAGGACACTTTGCCCATTTCCAGCACTGATGTTTCACTCCCAAGGGCATAGACCCTGGGAGTCATGCACTCTTCACACTCCAGCTGTATGTTGCCAAATTCAGTGCCTCCTGTGAGCTATGTAAGAAGAATATTCAACGTGGGACAGCTTTAAGTAAGCATAACTGCACTGTACACTATTTTCTTTTAAAATCATGAGAATTTTATGGGGCACCTGGGTGGATCAGTCATTTGAGTATCCAACTTCAGCTTAGGTCATGGTCTCACAATTCGTGAGTTCGAGCCCCACACTAGGCTTTTTGCTGTCAGAGCAGAGCCTGCTTTGGATCTTCTGTCCCTTCTCTCTCCCACTACCCCGCTTGCACTCATGTGCATGTGCGCACGCACTGTCTCTGTCTCAAATATGAATAAACATTTAAAATAAGTAAATAAATAAAATAGGGGAGCCTGAGTGGGTCAGTTGGTTAAGTGTCTGCCTTCAGTGCAGGTCATGATCTCGTGGCTCTTGGGTTAGAGCCCTACATTGGGTTCTCTGCTATCAGCACAGAGCCCACTTCAGATCCTCTGTCCACCCCCCTCTGACCTTCCCCTACTAGCACTCTCACTTTCTCTCTCAAAAATAAACATCGACATCAAATCAAATCAAATCAAATCAAATCAAACCAAATCAAATCAAATCATGAGAATTATAATCCAGAAAACATGTTCTAATAATTTCCAGTTCCAATGTACATGTCCCATGACCCACAAACTAACTGCTCAGGAAACATTTGCCAAATGAGCAAAAATATATACGAGAAGCAATTCAATCCCCTATAAATTCAAATGAGTGTGTGATTCTATATAAAAATGTATTCATCTTCCTGACAAAAACACAGAGAGAAAAATGTTAAACAGGGTAGCATTTGAACCCTCTGAGATTTTTTTCTTTATCCATACTCTCCCCAGGTAGAAATAATCACTCTGTCCTTTCTAAGGAGCATGGAATGTACTCAGTTCACATCATCTTCCTAGTAATATTTTACTGCACCTATTTGTTTACAAGTCTGACTTCTCCTTTTGTCCCATGAGTTCCTTGAGGACAGAAATCTTTCTGACTTCTTCAGTGTCTGCTATAACTGCTGGGTATAGAGTGAATGTTTAATAAACTTGAGTGGATGGGAAATTAGAAGTTTTATACTGATGTTGCCTAAACTCTCATTTATCTATTCAAACCTGAAAGAAGGTAATGATTTCAGAAAACCTTGGTCTCTGGGATTGGAATTTGTAGGTCTCAGATATCTACATTTTGGAATATTCTTTGACTTGTTTTGGTAAAATCACAACTTATCCAAGTATGTGTCCCATATATTTTAAGCCAATTGTCAGTTGTTTAGAGGCCTGATCCTCAAACTACGACACAGGTACCATTCGCTTAATTATTTTACTATTAGTCACTGATCAAAAATGACAGAGGATAACAAATCTAATGAATATAGGTTTTTATGTATCCTTGAATCTTGCAAAGTTTTATAGTCCCTCTGACCACCCACCCCTGAATAAGAAAAACATTTTATAATCTGACACCATAAAACATTCATCAGTCAGGATAGGATGACATTTTTGCTGTGTCATTTGAAAGTCACTTTCTTTCTGGTTCAAGACTTTCTTATTAGGAAATCTCTGTTTTGGATGCCATCATTTCTTTTCCTTTCCCATAAACATTTCCACTTCCTCTGTTGTAGCTGTTTATTCTAACTAGAACTATAGTGTTCCAGAATAGAATCCAAGGGTATGACGTTTATGAGTTTGTGTCTGCTTCTCAAGGGTAAATTTCCCAGGATACTGCACTCTATTTTGTGCTGTGTTGCATAGGAGGTTAAATGTTTCCGGAATGAATGAGAGGTTGAAATTCATCATACTATATAGATCTTCACCCCAAGTACACAATTTTATTTCAAATGAAATGGACACCTGCTTTGGAGTTCCTGAGAATAGAGTCAAAACAGAGCCATACACAGTACTTCTGGGTCTTAGGTCTGTTATTATATTTCCTCATAGAATATTTCCATTACTTATATTTTTTAAAGGTTTTATTTATTTATTCTGAGAGAAAGAAAAAGAGTTCAAGAAAGAGTGGGAAGGGGGCAGAGAGAGAAGGAAAGAGAGAATCTCAAACAGGCTTAGAGCTCAATCTCATGAAACATGATACCATGACCTGAGCCGAAATCAAGAATCAGACACTTAACCAACTGAGCCACCCACCCAGGTGCCCTTCCATTACTTAGATTTTTATATAAGAATCATTTAGAGTCAATAACCTTTATATTAATATACTGTTTGAAACAAGGGATGCCTGGGTGGTTCAGTAGGTTGAGCATCCAACTTTGGCTCAGGTCATGATCTCACAGTTCATGAGTTCAAGCCCTGCCTCGGGCTCTGTGTTGACAGCTCAGAGCCTGGAGCCTGCTTCAGTTTCTGTGTCACCCTCTCTCTCTCTGCTCCTTCCCTGCTTGCATTCTGTCTCTTCTCAAAAATAAACATTAAAAAAACAAACAAACAAAAAAACAATCAAATACGAAGTCAGGGAAGAATTAAAGTTATGATAAATGAAGGACAATATTAACTAAATTACTCAAAACTTCAGAAAGGGTGTATTATAAGAACTGAATTATATCTTGACTGTCACATAAGAGAAAAGCACAAATACAGCAATGAAAACAACACACACGTACACACAAACCCAGAAACACACACACACACACACACACACACACACACAGTTTATGAAAAGTTCTCTTCCTGGGTAAAAAAGCAAACTATGGTTTTGCTGTCAGAAGAGAAATATAGAAAGACATTTTGTGTACATTAAAAAAAAAGCAGTTTACCAAGAATCACTGAATACTTCTATTGAGCTTATAAAACTTTCTTCCTGGCTACCGGTTAATATTAAATTTGATAAGATCTTTAAGAGCTCTTTGTGGATTCATTTTTGGACAGAAAGGAGCAAATGGGTACAGTTTCTAAACGCTCATACCAACTTACTTATGAATGGTGTGATATAATTTTAAACCTCTTTCACAAGAACAGTGTTCTCAGCAGATGCTTTATTTGAAGTACAATGAATCCGTGTGAAGTTTCTGGAAAAGTAGTTGTTATCTAATAACCACCTGTCAAAAACTGAGATTGAAATTTTCTTTTATAGAAATGAAAAATATGGCAATGTTTATGATCTATTTTTTAAACTGTAAGAAAATTACTGTCCGAATGATAAAATATTCTATGATTAAGAATAAATTACTTTAAGAGCTCATGTAAGTTGTGCGAAAAGGGGCAAATATTGAACTATTTTAAATATTTTATTTAATTCCATCTAAATTCCAATTATTAAAGAAGATTCTAAGGAGGACACTAAAATCTGGGAGTACACACATTGATTTTTTTTAAGAAACAAAATATTCTTTCTTAAATGACATCCAAAAAAAGTGATGCCAGAAGGACTGATTACTTTAAATATGTTATTGAAGGGGTGCTTGGGTGGCTCAGTCAGTTAAGCATGAGTCTTGATATCAACTCAGGTCATGATCTCACAGGCTCTCTGTGCTGACAGTGTGGAGCCTGATTGGGATTCTCTCTCTCTCTCTCTCTCTCTGCCCCTCCTTGACTCACAAAGGCACACACACACACACACACACACACACACACACACTCTCTCTCTCTCTCTCAAAATAAATAAACAAACATTAAAAAAAATAAAAGTAAAAACATAAAAAAAATCAACATGTTATTGAATGTAAAAGATTATTGAGATTCCTAGGGCAAAATTAGGGACTTAGGGCTGTGAGCTGAGATGACACCTGACAGCACAAACAAATGTAAGGCCTTGAATCAGGGCAAATTGGGTTTTCTGAGACTGTAAACTCTTAAAATTTTCATTTATACATTTAAAACCTAAGAAAATTAAAACATACTGTCATGAGAATAAAAGACTTTGAGAGTGATAGCTCTATCTTCATGTATAACTTAATAGCATAATAAATGATAAAACATTTCAGGTACTTATTGTACAATGAGGCCAAGAGGAGCTGGATCCCCGCCAATCCCACTTCTTCTGCTTCGTGTTATAGGAAGGTGTCACAAGTCACGTAAGAGGACTACACTTTCCAGCCTTCTTGCCGTGAAGCTGGAGAGTGATTAGTTCCAAGCGTTTAGATTTAGCTAAATCTAGCCTTGATCCCTAAAATCTCCCTAGAGGTCTTGGGCTCTCTCTTTTCTGCCTAGTCTTCATGGAATTAAAGGAAGGATTAGAGCGTGGGACAGCCACACGGTTAAAGAAGGAGGTATCCCTGAGCTACCACTTGGCAGGGACCTCTCCTAGAGAGACATCTGAAATGATCTGTCTACTGAACAACACATAGGCAAGCTGTTTATGCTGCTGAGATTTTTATATTATTTGTTTAAGCAGCAGGCAAGTGTTACCTTAACAGACAAGTGTTAACCACACTACACAACAAAACGATTACCTTTTGTGTGTCCTAGAACTCATGAGACTAAATTACAAAAACTCTGGCATGGCCTGTGGATCTTTTCTGTTCAATGGTAACCATTGGGCTATTTTCATATTTCTCTTTTTCAAAGTTAATTTAATTTTTCCTGAGAGCATGTGTTAAGAAATGATTGATTCTGTGGTCATAGTTAGATAACCAGTTTTTAATCACAATTTCATTGTCAAGGTGAAAGAGAAGGGCTTTCTTTTTTTCTTCCTTTTAACCAAATGATTAAAAACCATCAGTGTCATAATCTCCTGGAAGTAAGAGTCATGAGAGCATACCCTGGCAGTACATCCATTTCAGTGTCATATTTCTATCATTTTAAAGTTATGACTGAAAAGTCATTAGAAAATTCATATTGTGCTTCTAACTAATAATTATGTGGACTTAATAAAGACCTCATTAGGCAGCTCTGTTTCAAGGAGTATTGCAGGTATTGAGATACATATTCCTTGGTGGACATAACTGTGCAAGTTGATGTTAAATAGAAACGTTTAAGTCCAAGTCAATTACAACATATCCAATAGCAATAATTGAATGCATTTACAATGATTAATCAGGGGAGGCATTATCCATATAAAAAAACTCAGTTCTGGTTAATCTTTGTAAATAATGTGATATTATTTCAAGCATCAAGTGTGTTGCACTTATAAAATAATCACAATAAACCTGCACTTTTTTATTATTTCTGCTTCAAAAAAATATTTGGTTATATTCTTAAATTTTCTGTCCTGTCATAAATAAAAGTTATTATTCCCTGATATGATATAGGTATATATAGGTATATACACAGACACAAAAAAGAAGCAAACATACATATGTACACAATAATATGTATATACACATATATATAAACACAAATATATATATATATACACACACACACACACACACGATATATGTATATATATATGTGTGATATATATATGCCCAAGAAGTCAAAGATCTCACACATCTGTCTCAGACCAAGTTTTCAATCTAAGGTGTCTGAGGCCTGAACTCATCATCACTATGCTAATATTTTATTTATGCTAGGATATAATACTATCATTCCATCAGGAAGCCTAAGTGCTACGATCTGTTCTACTATATGATATCAAATAACTTATCAAATAACATTTTCTTCTTGGCTCAGTTTTCTCAAAGAAAACATTTCAATAGTTGTACAAGAGAAATGTTATTAATCCATCAAATGCATTTGTCTATTTAAATAGTGCATACATTTGTTTTCAAGGTAAACACATATAGTTGGCAACAGAGAAAATAGAAGCAAATGTTTTATCTCTATATAAAATTAGATACGTGTATATAGATTATATATATCATATACATGTTTTATCATGTTATATAATGTATAGTGATGTATACATATTATGTACATACACATATATGTGTGTGCATGTGTATATATATATGTGTGTGTGTGTTTTGGTAGGAGACATGGAGTTTTAACAAATTGTTCTCTTTTTAGCACCTTGGCCCTACATTGGGGCTTAATGGGCCAATGAACACTAATACCAAATATTTATATAATGCTATCTGTGGTGAATAAGCTTAGGAATGCCCTGAGCCTGCACTGATGGGTTAACAAGGCATAAAGAATTATAAAGCCATAGGATGCTCACACCCAAGTTTGGGTAAACAAGATTAGGTAAATAAGTATAGAGAAGGTGGGGCAGAAGCCCCAGTGTAGAGAGAGTGGGGCAAAGGCCCCAATATAGAACATAGGTATATGAAATAAACAAGATTAGGAATTCAGGATGGAAGCGCCCCCTCCCCCCACCCCCAAAGCTGCTTTCACAGGAGGGAAGTACCAAGTTAGGTAAATAGGTAAATAGGTCTATAGACAGCTGCACTTTGGGTGAAGCTGCCCAGAGCGGAGCTGATTAACAAACCTAAGGTACCTTGTTAACCCTAAGGTTATTTGCTCTATCTGTCTTATCTCCTAGGCTAGCTAAGATAAACAGAGGTGGTGCCTCACATCAGCTGTAAACACCCTTCTGCCCAGCTGCCAGGCTCGAAGATTTTGTTTTATATTAACCCAAACCCCTAACCCCGAATATCTTCAAGACCCCTTTCCCTCATGTCCATCAGTTAATGTTCACAGTTTCATTGTCTCTTTGTGCATGTCCATCATCATGCTTGTAAGCCTTCTGATCCTAATAAAAACAAGGCAAGGACACTTATTCGGGGCTCTTGTCTTTTCCCGGACATTAGCCATCTCTCACTTTTCATCCTGCATCCGCTCTCTTGCTAGACAAGAGAGAACTTTAGACTTAGAGTCTATGATAGCTATCTATGTGCTAGATTGTGTCTTGTGTGCTGAATGGATGGATGGATAGAAAGATGATAGATAAATAGATAGATAGATAGATAGATAGATAGATGATAGACACTTATTCCTAATGGCACTCTATAAAGAAAAATTATCACAGTTTACAAATAAAACAATCAAAGTTATATGATTTGCTTTGGGTCACATACCCAATAAGAGGTAGAGCAAGGATTAGAAGCTGGGAAATACAGCTTCAGAGTCCACTCTCTTAGCTATTATTCTATATTGGATCTTAACATAAGTTTATTTTCCCCTAGCCTGAATTTGCAATCAGCTGAAAGAGTTAAAGGAATAGTAATAGAGATCAAATGATCATGTTTGTTATTGAACATCTTGTTAGTGGAGAAATTGACTTCAGTGCGCAGCAAAGATGGGGTCTCATATCATGCTCGTTTGAACCTCATACTAGACACACATATTCTCCCTGCCACAGTAGTACTAAATCACCTCATGTCTGTCCACATGGGGAATACCATGCAAATATTACAGCAGGGACAAATGATGTAGGGTGCATTCTGACTGAGGACAATTTGGAAGCCAAAGATAAAAAGAGAAGAGAAGGGTTGAGCTATTAATGCTTAGTTTGTGCCACAAATATACCAAATGAAGGGAGAAAGATCAGGATTGCAGTTCTAATGGAGATCATACCATATAGAAAGTAGAGGTGACTGATCCTACCCAAACTCCTTTATGAAACACAAGGAATTAAAGAAACAGAGGTTGGAAATTACTGACCAAGAGGATAATAAAATCCCTACTACTTTTTCATTATATTATATGCATATATATATATATATATATATATATATATATATATAAACACACACACACACACATATAAATTTGAGACCAGTTGAGCCTTACAGAGTATTATTGCACAAATAGTTCAGAGTGTTCTGGAAACTCTACACACAGTTTCCCTTAATGTTAAAATCTAAAGTAACCATAGTTCAACTGTCCCAACTGAGGAATTAGCACTGTTACAATGTTATTAACCAGAAAATAGACTGAATTTGTGTTTACTAGTTTTTTCCACTAAAGTTCTTTTACTGTTCCAAGATCCAATTCAGGATTAGTATTTCATTGTCATGGCATCTTAGTTTCTTCCAATCTGTTACAGTTTCTTTCAGTCTTCTCTTGTCTTCCATAATCTTGACATTGGGTACTCAGTAATAGACAATACAGTTTAACAGATCTGCCCTACAGATGGTATAAACGGAGGGGGGGGGGATTACACTAGAGAGTGCATTAAATGCAATTAGTATATAATGAATAGCAATTGATATAATGTTTAACTAATGTTAATATCAGTATTATTATTTAAAACATAAACACAAACTTTAAATTTGCTGAAATCTTAATTTTTTTATGTTTTCCTTTATTTTTGAGAGACAGAGAGAGAGAGACACAGAGTGTGAGTGGGGCAGCGGCAGAGAGAGGAGACACAGAATGCGAAGCAGGCTCCAGGCTCAGAGCCGTCAGCACAGAGCTTGATGCAGGGCTCAGACTCACTAACCTTGAGATCATGACCTGAGTCAAAGTCAGATGCTTAACCAACTGAGCCACCCAGGCGCCCCTAAATTTGCTGAAATCTTATATGCTTTTCTTTCAACTCTCCTTTGTCTCATATATAATGCACTGCATCTTGGATGTTTGTTTTTCAAATCGTCCTGATACCTTTTTGTCTTTTGATTCTCTTTACTTCCCAGCTTTCTCACTATTACTGAGAGCATGTCTTCTAGATATCATTAGACACAGCACACAGTTTCCTGAATTTTTAAATTTCTATTCTTTGGTTACTTATTTTGAAAGGTATGCTTTTTTCACTATGTAAAAAGCAAAAGAAGTGAACAACAACAGATAAGATTAGTAGGAGAATATTGTTGGAAACCCAAATTTATCTTAAAAGGCTAACACGTTGACAAGCATTGAAGAAAATGAGCAAAGATTCTTATAAAATAAGCTTATTTTAAATTATTCATATGGAATATTCAATAGCAGATGACAAAAATTGTAGATTAAAACATCTTCTAGAAAACTATAGCTTAAAGGTTTATAGACAGTTTTTCATGTCAAAGAAGAGGCAACAACATGTTTACATATGTAATGTCCCACCTTCCTTTCTTGAAAATCTACTTCAATATTTAGTCTACTTAAATAGGAAGTGACTCCAAACCAAGTATTCAAGAATGGGAAGATTGAATTGTTTGTGAGCTTTTCAATGCATTAACTAGATGGAATTATGATGGAATGATTTGTGAAAAAAGTTGCAAAATTTAATACCAAATCAAAATATTGTTGAAAATATTTATTTGGGGTAACAAAGTTGCTATGCTAGCAGAGTAGATCTATAACCAAGATTTAATTAGCATATCTAAAATATATAAGATCAGAGACAGAGAACCATAAGAACACTCATTTTCTACTGAACCAGAAGCCAACATTTTGGTTTGTTTATGCAGTATGTCTTCATCAACTTTAGTATAACTGGAAAATAATATTAATTAGTAAAATCAACAAGATAATAAAGTAATAAGAATTTAATAAATTAAAGAATATTTTGGAAGCATGGAAACAACAATGAAAAGTGAAAATATATAAGTTTTAATATTCAATAAATCAATTATACATAGCTATAAATATTAGTATATGTTTATGGTGTGTGTACCCACACCACTACAAATACAGTTACAGTTAACTTACTTAAATATATTTTTATCATACTAACTTATGTAATATGTGTAAAATGAGTGTGTGTATATGTGTGTGTGAATGTGTGTATGTATGTGATAGGACATTTGTCAGGGTCATTGCGGTAATCTAAGCATTTTGGCATGAGTGGGAGTAAAAGCAGCCCTAAAGTTATATCTTTCCCCACCCTCCTCCTTCTCTTCCTCATTCCACAATTTACAGAAAGAAAAAGACAGGGGGCAAGAAAGAGAGAAGCATAGTTTTAATCAATATTCAAAGAACCAAAGCATTTTTTTTCTTAAAATAGACACAAAATCAGAGATAATGCATGCTCAGAATTATATATCAATATATTTTGTTTTCCAATATTATAAAAAAAATTCCCACCCTAAATAAATATTGAATCAGAGTACACATAATTTACCTAATTCCAAAGTCTGTTGCCCAGGTCTATGGTAATAGTTTTGGAAAATAGGCCACGAGAACTTGGCCATCCTCTGCTGAAAGCTGGAAAATATAACACAAAGTGAGATTCTTGAACCCCAGTCCCTGTGGTGTACATTCTGCTAATTCTCATGGTGCTTTGTGACTTGTCTTGACTTGAGAACAACGTAACATCCGTATCCATTATAAGCCACATCCATTTTGAGGAAGATAGCAACATCGTAAGAGTCTCCTAATTTGGGATGAGAAGCAAGAGATTAAAATTAAAGCAAGTTCACACAGTATCTTTATTCCTACTTCCCCACCTGCCCTCAGCTTAGTTAGTGAGCTTTATTCTTTTTACTTGCTGTTCGACATGTAGCATTAAAGGGCATTTATTTCATATGAACTGGCCACACAGTTTGGTAGGAAGTACATAATCTATAATGCATACTTTAGTCTACCAACAAAGCCACCTTGCTATAATATAAATATGTGAAATCACATAGGGAGTTTTTTTGTTAATTCCCATGCTACTATATCTATGAAGAAATAAAATTTTAAATTTTAAAGACTGACAAGAACTAATTTTTTTTCTGTCTATCCATTAATGATACATCAGACACAGCAAAAGTAAATAAAATAATAATAATATAATTAAATATCACAGTACATGAAGACAAAATGTATGTATTTTAAACATGAAACATATTCTTTTCATAATTCATACATGCACACTATCACACAAACACAAAACAGTACCACCAACAGTACACTAAGTTATAAAACAATCTCAGAAATAAAGTAAAGCAAGCCATAAAACAAAATCAGAAATAACCAAATGTAAAAATGGTTGATATCCACCTGTTAAAAAGATATTAGTGATTTAAAGTAGATATTTTTATATAAATATTAACAAATCAATAATATTTATGTGTATACATGTATATGTATATGTATATGTAAACATATACATATATACTTTCATATATTTGTAAATCTATATATTCAGAATTGGTTGATAATACCGTCTTTCAAAATGCTACCAGTTTTCTTTTGTTAGCTTCTCCAAGTAACCCATTACAATTTGATTGGTCTCTCCAGAAACAACAGTGAATGAAAAGAATCAATGTTTTTTATCTATGCTTTTAATGAGTGCATTTCTATAACCTATAAGAAGTCTTTCGATCACATTGACAAAGGTGAGTATATTTGCCTATATACTTTCCCCTACTCAAAACTTCTTTACAGTTCAAAAAAAAAAAAAAAGAGGAAATGCTTTACATTAATAAAAAACTAAAAAACATGGACGATTCAAATGATTGAATACAATCACAATGTGTTTAGTATCTCTACATGGCAACATATAAAATGTGCTTCATCAAAAAACAAATCTTCAAATGTGTCTCTAAAGCTATTAGTATTCTTTTCTTTCTAATAGTGTTAAACTGAGATGTAGAAAAAATAATAGAGAAATAGGTAATTTTTTCTCTTTTACTAGATTATTCTCCAAATTAAAAAAAAAAAGCAAAACATGCTCCAATCAAAATATAAATATATAAGAAGTTATCATCTTCTTACTACACAATTCCACTCTGAGTTATACAGCCAATGATAGGAACTCAATGGGTAGCCTAGCAATTCTTTTTTTATCTTTACAGAAACTTATATAGTTTTCTTTAATGATTTTGTTGTTTGGCTGTTGATGTTTATTTTCAAATCAATTTCTTATACAATTGAACTTCAATTTGAAGTTTTCATTGCATATAGATATAATTCATAATAGCATAATATAAATATAATGTAATTAACAAGTCCACTATGGATGGACACTAAGGTTGCTTCTATCACTTCAATTCAGCAAATATTTCAATATTAAACATTTCTATGTCCTTATTACTGATCTTTATTTCTATGAAATAATTCTCTAGGTGAAATTTCCAAGACAGAGGAAAATAGGTTCATGAATATGCTTAATGTAAAACTCTAGAGAAATAGTGTGAAGAAATGAAGTTGAGGGGCCCCTGGGTGGCTTAGTAGGTTAACCATCTGACTCTTGATTTTGGCTCAAGTCATGACCTCACAGTTCATGAGATCGAACCCCGCTTCAGTCTCTGGGCTGACAGTGCTGAGCCTACTTGGGATTCTCTGTCTCCTTCTCTCTACCCCTCACCCCCTCTCAAAAAAACAAATAAATAAACATTTAAATTAATAAAAAAGAAATGAAGGTGAAAGGGTTGGCAGGTTCAAATCTTATATAGGACTTTGTAATTTAATGTAAGAAATTTGCTTTATTCTATGTACACCAGAAGTTGCAAGGGATTTTAGGCAGTTACGAGACCTAAATGAACATCTTTAAAAGATCATTATGGTGAATGAAAATTTTAAAAAGTCAATAATGTTCTCATCTTTGGGGGGAGACATTTTTTCTATTGAATGGAAAACTTGTTTTATTGTTTGTTGTTTGTTGTGTGGGTGTTTCCCTGCACTAATTGCAGCGTATCTATTGCATCAACAGGAATTTTTTACTCCTTGTATTTATTTGTCTGATGGATTTTACTTGCTAGACTTTGAGGTTCTTGAGTCGTGAACCTTTGCATAAAGCAGCACATGCTGTGGGGTGCAGTAAATACCTGAATGTTGGTCAACGTTGATCTAAGGACATCTAGAAAATAAACAGAATAGTGATATCAAAAAAAAAGGGATATTTTAACTTCAATGTTAACTAAGTGAGATTTGGTAAAAAGTGAGACCACCGTTTCTAATAAATTTGAAATGTTATGATCAGAGGACATGGATATAGGAAAGTGAGGAATTAGGTTCCTAGGCTTAGAGAAGACTGAGTACAACAGATTTAAAGAGTCAACAAGCGAGGCAGAGAAGGGATAAGCACGTTTGTAACACTCGCAGATGTTGCCAGATGACAGAACAAAAGCGGAATAATTTTTCTTTCGCCCCAAATCTCTTCTCTTAATCCCAGTAATCAGAACCAAAATAGACCAATTTGTTCAAACTGCAATTATATGATGTATCCTTTCTTTTTTAAGTTTTTTTCAGGTCCCATACACATAAGTAGGTAATGTTAACTCATTTGCTTTTGGCTGACCCTGTGCTTACCAAAGTGGCACAGACCCTCACCATCTCTCACCTGGATGTCTGCGCTACCCACACCTGAGAGCTCCTTGCTATTGCTTAACCCATCACGCATCCTGACTCGTGTCTGCTTGGTCCCCGTACACCAACCTCACTGGCTTTTATATGAGCTGGAATTTGTTGCCCTTGCCTATCATTTAACTGATATCTTAGTTTAAGGTGTTCCTTGTAAGTGCGATTTTATTTAAAGTAACCAAATCCATCAATCCTTTTATTTACTGCCTTTGAATTTTTAAATCTGGCTTATGGTGGGTATTCTACATCACAGGATTAAAAAAAAATAGCCCCTAAAATGTTGAACCCTTTATGATTTACTTTCTTATTTTTAAATGTTTATTTATTTATTTTTGAGGGGGGGAAGGGGCAGATTTGAGAGAGAGAGAGAGAGAGAGAGAGAGAGAGAGAGAGAGTCCCAAGCAGGCTCTACACTGTCAACACATAGCCCAGTGCAGGGCTGGAACTCATGAACCATGAGATCATGACCTGATCAGACATCAAGAGCCTGATACTTGACCAATTGAGTCACCCAGGCAGCCCACCCCTATGATTTGTGGGGTTTTTTAAACAATTTTGTTGCAGTATAACATACATCTCATAAATTGGGTATGTGTTTCAATTCAGTGTGTATTTTCCACTATCACCACAATCTGATATTGGAACATTTCATCATCCTGAAAGATGCCTCATGAACAATTGTAGTCAATCCAGTTTCAACCTCTAAACCCCACTAATCTGGATTCAGTTGCTCTATATTTTCCCTGTAAGGATATTTCATATAAATGGAGTAATAAAATATAAAGTCTTTGTGTCTAACATAAGGTTTCTGAGGTCCAAATATGTAACCTGTTCTTTTGTGTTGCTGAAGAGTATTACATTGTACAGATACACTACATTTTTGTTTTTTCATTCACTAGCTGATAAACATTTGAATTCTTTCCACCCTTTAGGTATTATGAATACTGCTGCTGTGAAGAATTACATACAAGTTTTTTTCATTTTTCTTGGGCATAATGCCAAAGACAATTATTAGGTCATGTGGTAAATTTTTGTTTAAATACATTAGAAATTGCCAACTTTTCCCCAAAGGTCTGTAGACCTTTACATGTCCACTCTTAAGAGTATGAGTGTTCCTGTTTCTCCACATCCATGCTTATACTTGTTATTTTCTTTCTTTCTCATTAAAGCCAATCAGTAGGTTTGAGATACTACGTCACTGCGGTTTCATACTGCATTTTCCAAATGACCGACAATTTTGACTTTATTTTCATATGCATTTTAGCCATTCTTATGTATTATTTAGAGAAATCTCTACTCAAATATTTCACCCATTTTTAATGGGACATTTGTCTTGTTATCACCGAGTTGTGAGATTTCTTTGTTTATATTTTGAATCGTAGCTCTTTCTTAGATATGTAATATACAAATTTCTTCTCCCACTCTCTGTCTTATCTTTTAATTTTATTACTTATGTGTTTTGAAACACAAAGGTTTAGTATTGATGATGTCCAATTTATCTAATTGTGGTTATTTTATAGATCTTGGTTGATACCATACTTAAACACTTTGCCTAAAACAAGGTCTTAAATAGTTTCCTTTGCTTTTTCTTCTAGAAGTTTTAAGGTTTGAACTCTTAAATTTAGCTCTACTACCCATTTTCAATATATTTTAAAAGTATAATGTGAAGTGAGGGTATAAGTTTACTCTGCAGGTGGATATTCAGTTGTCCAAGCACTATTTGATAAATGTCCTTTCTCCATTGATTTGTCTTGACATCTATGTTAAAAATCAATTGATCATACATATAGGGATTTGTTTCTGAACTATCAATTCTGTTACAATGATCTGCATTTATACCCTAACCTCAGTAACATATTGTCTTAATATGACAATAGATTCATTATGAATTTTGAAATTGAGGAGTGTAAGTTCTCCTATTTGATTTTCTTTTTCAAAATATTATTGTATATGTTAAGTCCTCTGCCTTTACACATAAATATTAGGATAAGAAGGGCATCTGGGTGGCTCAGTTAGTTGAGCATCCGACTCTTGGTATCAGCTAAGGTCATGATCTCATGATTTGTGGGTCCAAGCCCCACATTGGGCTCTGCACTGACAATGAGGAGCCTGCTTAGGGTTCTTTCTCTCTGTGTGTGTCTCTGCCCCTCTTCCCTCTCTTTCAAAACAAATTTTTAAAAAATTAAAAAAAATAAATTTTAGGATAAGATTATTAATTACTGAAAAAACATACTGGAAATGTGATAGAGAATGTGTTGAATTTTTAGATCAAGTTGAGAAAATTGACATCTTAACAGTACTGAGTCTTTCATACATATGCATGATACAGCTCTCTATTTATTTAGACTTTAATATTTCTTAGCAGTATTTTATAATTTTCAGTATAAGATATTTGTACATTTTGATAAATATAGTCCTTGGTGGCTTCATTTGAAAGATACTTTGAATGGAATTACTTTCAAGTTCATTGCTTATACCTTTCTTAAACTCCACATATCTTTTCTTAATAAATATTTATATGGAAGGCAGTATGTTATAGGAGAAAAACAGATTTTTCTAATCACACAAATATATTCTGTCATAATTATTTATGGAATACTAATTAGTTATAGTATTTGGGCAACTTATAGTATTTCTACTAGAATATAAGAAATCTCTAACTTACAAGGATTTAGTAATTAGTATTTGTGACAAACTTTGTAAAACATCTGGCCTCCTTCCTAATAGGTAGTTAATTAAATGTTATCAAATTATTTACTCTGTATTTCTGATATGAGATAAATTCTTAATTATTTTAAATAACTATGATGAATATTCATATGATGGGACATGCATCTCATTCCAATTTTAGATATTAAAAATACTTTATTTTGTAATAAATTGTATATGTACATATATCATAAAATTAATATATCTATACAAATATTAAACTATGTCTCCATAGTAAATTGTATAAGTGTACTTGTGTGTGTGTGTGTGTGTGTGTGTGTGTGTGTGTATAGGACAGGAGCTTAGAAATTGAGCATGAATATGAATTCTGACAATCAACTAGCTCTCTGTTGAAATGAACAAACAGGCAAGGATTTATTTATACATGAAAAGAAGATAAAGTCATAATGATAGTGTTACCACAGATGGTAAAATAGTGCTCATTTCAATTCACTCCTCATGAGAAAAGAATGGCCTTTTTCTGTATTTGGCATTCACATATCAAATATTCTTTTTTTTAAACATTTATTAATTTTTTAGAGAGAGAGAGAGAGAGAGAGACAGCGCAAGCAGGGGAGAGGCAGAGAGAGATAGACTGAGACACAGAATCTGGGGGTCCAGCTCTGCACTGTCAGCACAGACCCCCACCCCAGGCTGGAACCCATGAACTGCAAGATTGTGACCTGAGCCAAAGTCAGACACTCAACTGTCTGAACCACTCAAGTGTCCCACATATCAAATATTCTTAAATTCAGTTTTTCCTTTATAAGATTTTGCCTTATTTATGTTTACCTTCATTTCTTTTATACATTAATATGAATTAAATAATTTTGAATTTCAAATCAATTAATTACCCTTTGACATAAAGCTAACTCACCATGCAGATTTCTATGGTTTTCCATCATGTTTTATTGTTTTAATATAGAGGTTAGTCATAAATAAATTAGTCATGATGGTTGAAATAAAAGATCACCAGATTATAACTTCCTAGTATTTTGTACATTCTACCGACCCTGTACTCTTTGGACTTTACTTATTTTTAGCTAGACAGAGAATCCAAACAAAAGTGACATACCATTTGAAAGTAAATAAGATGATATTTCTTAATATTTGCATCTGTAGATATCATGGGTAGAAAAAAAATAATGATTACTGCTTTTACTTAAAGGGGAAATATTCCAGCGGCGCCTGGGTGGCTCACTGAGTTAAGCGCCAGACTCTTAATTTCAGCTTGGGTCATGATCTCACAGTTCGTAGGTTCAAGCCCTGCATTGGACTCTGTGCAGTGCGGAGCCAGTTTGGGAATGTCTGTTTCTCCCTCACTCTCTCACTCTCTCCCTCTCTCTCTGCCCCTCCCCCATTCATGCTGTGTGTGTGTTTCTCTCAAAATACATACATACATATATACATAAAATTGTTAAAAAGGGGGAAATATTCCATAGTCTTATGAATATTTTATACACCTCTGTAATTGTTACATTAATTTGCTTTACTTAGATATAATCAGCTACTTTGTTTAGGTAAAAATTCTCAGTAAAATCATGTATATCATTAATATATTTTTTAAAATATTTTATCAAAAAGATTTTGAAAGGATAATAATTTGCTAAAAAAGCAGTTGCCTTCTTGATACAGTTTTTTCCATTTCAGTCTGAAGCATAAAATAACATTTTGACCTATTTGCTATTATAATGCCTTTGAGAATCTGTCAGCAAAAGAGAATCAACCGCTCTTATTCCCAGGAATTCCAGCCTGGTGGAGCTCCTGCATCTATACTCATCCTCTAGTGCTAGGGAAGTAATTACAAGTGTTCAAGCCAAATCCATAAATCATGATGTGGCGAGAACTCTGGTTTCCTTTGATGTCCTCTTTAAGCGAATGCAATCTCAATGGCAGTTGATATCCCCTAAACTACTCTTGCAAACGGTTATTACACTTGAACTTTGAAGATTTAGAAGCAATTTGTATTCTCTGATGGGCTTTTGTCTTTGAGATGCCCTTCCCCTTGTGATCCAAATGGAATGTCAATGTTGAACCTTTGGTTCAGTCACATTCATGAACGTAGCAGAAATAATTATATATTTTAAAGCTTCACAACAGAGAAGTTCAAAAATATTTGCATGTGCGTGCACACACACACACACACAGCCCATATATTTGCTCAGCTATATAGTACACAAATCAGTTTTAGAAAAATTTTTTTCAATCTCTCCTTTTGTTTATTTTGCTGTCCAATATTAACTTTCCTTCTTTCTTGTCCTTTATTG
This sequence comes from Felis catus, assembly GCF_018350175.1. Classification (NCBI taxonomy): domain Eukaryota; kingdom Metazoa; phylum Chordata; class Mammalia; order Carnivora; family Felidae; genus Felis; species Felis catus. The sequence goes on along the minus strand of NC_058376.1, from coordinate 24,818,944 downwards.
ATAGCTACTTATTCTTCCTAATTCTTTTTCTTTCATGTGTCTAAGAGGAAAATTCTGAACAAAGACTAGAATATCAGCAGAAATAAATTTATGAGAGATAATAGAGTTTTGTCAGAGGCATTATAGTTTATATGAGCTATAAGTAAAACAGACCTATGCTCAAATAATGGCTTATACTTTGGCACTAATTACATGTGTGGGCTTATCTTTCAAAATCTCAACACATGTTAACCATTATAGCTTGTGTATTAAATGAATGACTAGATGTCTTCTTATTTAAATATTTAGACAGAACAATATAAAGTTTGATTAACTAGGAGAGGTAAATAGGCACAGGTCCAAGATCATCTGTCTGTGTCACTTACCACTTCCCCTCCTCAAAATGATCAGCCGGTGGCAACACTTTCATAAGAAAAGCAATCATTTCTCTCCTTTTAAAAAAACCATTAAATATGTGTTTCTCAATGTTGTATTTATTCTACTCAACTGACTTGAACTTCTTACTTCAGTTTATAAATCACAAAAATCATCTGCCCTATTTAAGCTCAAATACCTCATATTTTGAGGTAAAATTGTAGATAGAAATAGTATTCCACGCTGTCTGTCTCAATGATTCTCATGATGTGATGATAAAAAAAAAAAAAAAAACATATCGTGGACCTCTCAACACCAATTAAGAAGGGATTACAAATTACCATTTGTTAAATTGTACTTCTTTTCCATAAACTCAGGGTGTTTGTGCTCAGTCATTAGGCTAAAGGAAAATATTTGCATCAATAACTTTTCTGAGGTATTCATATTTTAAATAGAGATGAAATTAAGGGATGAAATTGTCTATAAGACAAAGAGAAATGAAACAATAATGACAAAGTCATAATTATAGAAACCCTTCTTTATTACTAATATTTTATGGGCACCATGTTATTTATACATTGTCTTATTTAAGCTAATAGCCAATAGTCTAATCATTATATTACTGATTTAAAAAGGAAGATCAGTTATGGTAAAAATTTGTTGGGGATCTGGTAGGAAATAAATCGCAAAGCTGGGATGTGAATTTATCTTCACTTTATGACCATGTTTGTTAAGTGATACTTTATATGGTTCTTAACCCCTTAAAATATATTAAATTCTTATCCTCCAACTGCAATGATACAAAATGGGACACCACAATATGGATGCTTAATCTGTTACTAATGTAATCAGGAGGTTGTTACATAACTAAACCTTCAGGTGGGGCAAAGCAACCCAGGTACTGGAGATGAGAAATAAAGATGAGAAAAAGTGAAGAGCAAGCAAGTAGGGACACTGAGGTCAGATGTTTAGGTGATAGTAAAGTGGGAAAACGCAAATAGGTTTCAAACAAAATATATATAAATTCATAAACATCACACAATAGACTAACTTTCCATTCTGTTGCATTTTATATGTAAGAACAAATTGCAAAACTACGAAGGCTTTATTGACCCTACAAGTGAATAATATATTAAAAATCAAGTTATTATTTGAGTTTTGAGCTGGCAGGAAGTAGAGACTGAGCTCCCAAAATTCAGGTAGAATTTTTTAGGGTTACTTTATTATTGTTATTCCACGTTCACTAAAAAGGAAATAACACTCCAAAAATCAAAGTAATGAAACTATAGGAAAGCAATCATGATAAAAATGTTTTTAAATAATAACTGAAAAAGTGCAGATACCAGTTATCAGAAATTATAGAAAAATATTTATCATGTTGTGAAATGTGCTAGTGAAGTTTATTAAATTAGAAATGTAATAAGAATAATTATAAAAATAGAACTCCACAGTGAACATTCAAAATTCTTTTGCTTTCACAAAAGGAACTGGTGATTAATTGCACATCAGCAATTATTTAGTAAGCAATGATTACCTCCATCTTTATAAAAGTTAATTCTTTTCCAAAGTGCTTAAAATCTTCCCAGGGAGTAAATTATCATCAGCCTATCTAAATATTTTCTAAATCGGAAGTTGCCGATTTCTACTCTTTGTTACTAACAAGTTTTTAAATTCATTAGAATGGAAAAGGAGACAAGAAAGTCATACAGGAGACAAGAAAGGGCTTTTATTCACCTTCTTTCCACTTTTCTGGCCAGATTCATCTTGTTCACAATTAAAAGAGATCAATTGGTTATATGGAATACATAAGCATTAGTAAAAGCACACCAAAACTCTAGTTCCCTACAAAAGTTGATTTATTTTGCTTCTCTATTTGTTCCGCAAATAAAATTGTTAAGCACCTGAAAGTATCTGGTATTTGGCCTAAAAGTTTGTAATTACATGTGTATTAGAAACATGTACTTTAGATTGTTGTTCATTAATTCTCAAATGGACATTTGTTAAGCGTTTTTCATGCTTCATAAGGACTTTGAAAAATGTGTATTATTGGTGTTTGCTTACTCGAGGCACATTAGAAGAGAAAATTCATTCACAACTTTATACGCATTTTGCAGCGATCAGTGTTAAAATTAAAACAAAGGGCCTGGTGAAGTGAAAGCAATGGTACTCTACCAGGAACCATAGGTATCTTAGGAAAATGTTGAAGATGAGATGCACTCTTAGAAGTATAACTAAGGGATACTAATTAAGGAGCACTAATACTAATGAAGGGGAAAAATCAAGCTCAAGAGAATTTCTACCTTTAACTTTGCAGCTTCCTACTACGTTACAGTGAGTAACTGATGCCATTATTCAGAAATTTAGTTTATATTTTATAATCTGTGGATTGTAATATCTAGTCATCTTAATTCACATCTTACTATGGCTAATCCACAGAATATCTGCTTAGGATACAATAGAGAAGATCATGGAGGGAACTGAGAAAATGTATGTGGAGTAGCTAAATCCTAGCTTCAATATTATGGCTAAATGAAGATTTTCAAACATAACATCATAACAATCGCATTTTGTTATTTTTTCCCCTGAACTATAGACCTAAATATCCAACTTTTTACTGTATTTGTTCTTTTGGGGTTTTCACAAACATCTTAAATGAGCCAGTCTACAATTACAGAAATGTATCCCGCCAACAGTTAAAACTAGTGACTCCTTTGGTTTTCATTATCACCGTAAATAGGATTAACATCCAGTCAGGTGATGATTAACATCCAATCATTTGTCATCTAATTTTCCTTAAAAATTTTTTTAATGTTTATTTATTTTTGAGAGAGAAAGAGACAGAGTATGAGCAGGGGGTGGAGAGCAGAGAGAGAGGGAGACACAGAATCTGAAGCAGGCTCCAGGCTCTGAGCTGTCAGCACAGAGCACCACATGGGGCTTGAACTTGTGAACTGCGAGATCCTGATCTGAGCTGAAGTCAGCCTCTCATCCAACTGAACCACCCAGGCGCCCCTCTTGTCTAATTTTCTAGCTGCTTCCAAAGCCAATGTTTCTTTTACTTTCTAAACTGCAGCCATGCTAAACGTTTTGTAGTCCTGTGATGTACTCCCCCTCACCCTGCTTCTTAGTCTCCTGCTGCTTCCTCCTAGGCGAAAGTTCTCATTTACTATGAAACATACTGTAGCAGCATCAGACTTTGAAGGGATATAGCAAAGATATAGTGAAGATGTCAATGAAGGAGAGGTTGAAAGTATTACTTAAAGAAAGATATAGAAAGATTAATAAAAGAATTCAGCTTTTAAGTAGTAAGAAGATCATAGCATCCTTTAGCATCCATGGAAGTTTGAGATGGAGCATAGCAGTTTTAGAACATCCCGTCCTCTTACTCCTCACGTTTCAGTCACTTTGAGTCTATTTCTTTAATGTTTCCATATCAATTCTCTTTACATTACTCTCAGAATAGTTATCCTGGTTCAGATCTTGTCATTTATACTTGCTTTACATACAGAAAAGTTTGCTCTACATGTGTATTTAAGCACTTACTTACTTTTGGTTTCTACAAGATGCTCCGAAATGCTTTGTATCTTTCCTTCCCTAATCATAGAGTCAGCCATGTCTCCATGGAGCCTTGTATTTTTATTTTTTGTTGCTGTGGTTAGAGAATGTACTAGGGTGTGCTAGGTTGTTTACTGCTACTGGGGTATCATTGCTTCCAGGCCCTGTCAGCTGATATGAAGTAAATATGTATGTGTATATCAACCCAGTATACAAATGAACCTATAACTGTGTCTATACATGACCTTCTGTATCTACATTAATGTAAACATGGGTTAATAATGGCATATCCAATTCTGATTCATTGCTGCAACCTTTTTTCTAGCCTTTGTCCCCTTGCTCGTCTGTCATCTCCCACCCAACTATGAAAAACATTGCTCCCACCATCCATCATACATTTAATTAATCGTTAAATTCCTGTATTAATATATAGTGATGTCTTTAATCCATTCAGGCTGCTACAACAAAATACGACAGAGCGAGTAGTTTATAAACAACAGAAATTTATTTCTCACAGTACCAGAAGCTAGAAGGTCCAAGGTCAAGGTGCCAGCATTGAAAGGGCTGGGAATCTCTTTGTATGTAGCCTCTTTTTAAGCCATTGGTCCCATTCATGAGGAATCTACTCTCATAATCTAATCAATTTCCAAAGGCCGTAGTTCCAAATACCATCATCTGAGGGGGTTAAATTTCAACGTGAATTTTGAGGGGGCAAAAACATTCAGAAATTGGTATCCCAGTATTGTTAACCAGTACATCTATGGGAAACCCTTTTATGAAATTGAATGTAATGCTTGTATAATTAAACTTTTAATCTTCCAGATTGCCAAAGATCAGTGAACTTGATTTTTATATATTCTGTCTGATATACTTATTTACACATTGTGCATTTCATTTTGGGATCTCTTGACCTCCTACTTTTTAAAATTTTTGTACATTTAGGTTTATTCTTTGTGCTATAAAGGATTATGAATTTTAAAACTGCATTATTTCATATTTTCACAATTATAGTATTATACAGAATTCTTTCAAACATCTAAAGAAATCCCCTGTGACTTATCTATCCAACCCTTTTCTTCTTCCCCCAAATCCTTGGCAACCACTGATCTTTTAACTGTCTCTATAGTGTTACCTTTTCCAGAATGTCATATAATTGGAATCACAAAGTATATAGCCTTTTCAAATTGGTTTCTTTCACTTAGCAATATGTATTTAAGATTCGCCCACGTCTTTTCATGTTTGCTAGCTCATTATCTATGTATACATGTACCACAGTTTGTTTATCCATTCACCTTATGAAGGATATATTGGTTATTTCCAGTTTGGGGTAAGTTTAAATGAAGTGTTACAAATAGTGATGTACAGGTGTTTTATTAACATAAACTCTCAATCAGTTAGGTGAACACTTAGACACACAATTGCTGGATTGTATTATGAGACTGTGTTTAAAAGTTTTGTAAGAAACTGCCAAATTGTCTTCTAAAAGGCTGTACCATTTTGTGTTCTCAGCAGCAATGAATAAATATTCCTGTTTCTCTATAGCCTAGCCAGCATTCTTATTGTTAGTTTTTTTCATTATTATTTGATTTTAACCATTTTAATAGGTTTGTAATTGTGGGAAATCAATTTGGGAATCAATTGTGGGAATGAACTGCAAAGCAGAACACTGCTTTATGGCCTTGCAGAAAACAGAGGGCAACTACTTAATATACATCTAGGGGTTGGGTCCTGCCTGTGCTTGTGAATTCCTTAGGCCATGTTATCTATGAAATATCTTATCTTGTTTTCTACCCTGCTTTCTGTATCTTCTCTTTTGTAGTCTTGGGAATGCCTTAACTTGTTTTTCTGCATGCTTTCTATATGTACTTACTGGCATCTAGCCCACTGACATATTGCACAATGTTTCCCTAAATATGTGATTAATAAATACAGGAGCTTCAGAACAGTTCCGGGAGACTTCCCTTTGCTTCTCTCTATTGACTTACATGGAATCTTGAGTAATCCTTCTTTTTTAAAATTTTTTTTTAATGTTTATTTATTTTTGAGAGAGACAGAGACAGAATGCGAGTGGGTTGGGGCAGAGAGAGAGAGGGAGGCACAGAATCCAAAGCAGGCTCCAGGCTCTGAGCTTTCAGCACAGAGACTGACACGGGGCTCAAACTCATGAGCTGTGAGATCATGATCTGAGCAGAAGTTGGACGCTCAACCTACTGAGCCACTCAAGAATAATCCTTTCTGCTATCCTCAGCTTTGACAAAGCCAAAAGTCAAACCCACATGTAATGATCTCTCGTTTTTGTTTTAATTTTCAATTCCTTGGAGGCAACTTATGTTGATCATATTTTTATATGTTTATTTTCAATCTATATCTTGGTGAGGTGTTAGTTCAGAAGTTTTGCTAGTCTTTTAGTTCTGTTGTTTTCCTATTGTTTAACTTTAAGAGTTTTTCATATATCTTGGATACAAACCCTTCATCAGATCTGTATTTTGCAAATATTTTTCCCCAGTCAGTGGTTTTGAGTTTGTTTGTTTGTTTATTTATTTATTTATTTAGAGTGGGGGAGGGGCAGACACAGAGGGAGAGAGAGAGAACCCCAAACAGGCTCTACCCCATCAGGGCAGAGCCCAATGGATGGCTCAAATTCACAAACTATGGATCATGACCTGAGCTGAAATCAGAGTTGGACACTTAACTGACTGAGCCACCCAGGCACCCCTACCCTTTTATTCTTTTCTGAGCACCCTATCCAAGAATGTGGGCCCCTGTGAGTTTCTTGTTTTCATGCCAGCCCACACTTAACCTCCAGCAATTCATCAAAACTATTATTTCAGTGTTTCTACAGAAATATGTATAGAAACATACATGTACACATATACATATGCATATGTGCCTTTGTTAACTAAATATTCAGTGTCTCTTAATGGACAAAATTCAAGAGATTCTTATCTCTGCATATTTAGTAATATTACCAAATGCATTTTCACTATCTAAAGACATGATAAGTAGTTTTGGAATATACATCAAATTATAAAATATTCACAAGTCCATATTGATATATATGACCCCCATTTAATTATTAGAAAAATCATTAGACAAATCCCAATAAAGAGGTGTTCCATAACATATCTGACCAGTACTCTCCAAACTGTCAATTTCATTAAAAACAAAGGAAGTCTGATAAACTATGATAGCCAAGAGGAGTCTAAGGACACATGATGACTAAATGTAATATAATATCATGGCTGGTATGTTAGAATAGTAATAGGACTTTAGTTAAAATGTAAGAAAAAAGAGAAAAGAAAAAGACGAAAAGAAAAAGAAAATATAGAAAATCTGAATAAAGAACAGACTTTACATAAAAGATGTACTGGGGCATCTGGGTGGCTCAGTCAGTTGAGCGTCTGACTTTGGCTCAGGTCATGATCTCACAGTTCGTGAGTTCGAACCCCGCGTTGGGCTCTGTGCTGATGGCTCAGAGCCTGGAGCCTGCTTCAGATTCTGTGTCTCCCTCTCTCTTTGCCCCTTCCCCACATGCACTCTGTCTCTCCCTATCTCAAAAATAAAATAAACATTAAAATAATTTTTTTAAATGTACTAATTTAGGGTTCATTTATTTTGACAAAATTTCTATACTCTTTATAAGATTTTAATAATAAACTGGATCTAAAATATATACATATACATATAATATTCTGTGAACTCTATTTGCCATTTTTTAGTAGATTTAAAACTATTGTAAAAGTGTATTTTTAAAAAGCAATAACATAAGTTAAAGCTGAGAGGAAATGAAATCAAGGACAGACGATAAGCTGGAGTCAAGTTTGTGTCTTGACAGATAACTCATGTCACACAGTTGAACATACCTGCTGCAGTTAGGAAACAATATTTAGTAGATTATGTCTGGCAATGAAAAATATGTGATCAGTTACAAAACTGAGTGCCCAAAGAAAACCTAAACAGAGCAAAACAAAATTCTTCAGGAAAAGAATAAAAATACCCTTTATTAAAAACTTAAAATTCACTTAGTTTCTTACAGAGAAAAAAATAAAATAATAAACAGTACAATCATCACATTTTATAGTAAATAAACACATTTCTTTGTACTATCATGAGCTTTTTAAAAATTAGCTTTGGCATATTCATTCAACAAATGACAATTAAAAATATTTCTTTCACTTCCAAACCGGAAATATCTTGATATTATTTTCTGATTATAAATATAAAACATCATATGATACAAAACAATGTAAAGCATAAATGTCTGCCAAACATCAGACCCAGACCACCACCTAACCTGATCCTTAAGAAATATCAAATTTAAAAAGAATGACTCACAGCATTTATTTATATCTTATATTTTAAGTGAAAATAATATGTTGGAAAGCAATTATTTTACACATACTCTTGCATCTTAATTTTCACCTTATATCTAATGATTTTTCCCTGTCAGTTCATAGGCGCGAACTTCATCTATTATTCTAATATTATTTTCATCACTAAATCTTTTTTTAATTTTATTTGTCTTGAGAGAAACAGAGACAGTGAGAATGAGGGAGGGGCAGAGAGAGTAAGACAGAGAATCCCCAGCAGGCTCCACACTGTCGGTGCCTAGCCTGACGCAGGGCTGGAACTCATCAACTGTGAGATCCCGCCGTGAGCCGAAACCACCAAGCGTCCGAGGCTTAACAGACTGAGCCACCCAGGCACCCCTAATCTTTTAATTACATGAATGTGCTATAATTTATTTAAGTAACTCCCTCAAAATGAATATTTATATTATTTTCAATACATCATTAGTTACAGTCTATTGGAATAAATATTCATTAACGTACATTTTGCACTTGATGAACATTTCTGGGGGGGGGGGAAGACCCAGCGCTATAATTTGTTATATGAAGAGGAAGTATGTACATACTGGCAAATTCCCTTCTAAAAACGGCCTGATTCCCCATCCCTGGCTTACACTACATGTTCACTATTTATTTAATGTGACTGATCATTTGCAGTGATGGTGAAAAAAGGATACATCAGTGTCATATATGTTTTCCTTTTCTCAGATAAACTTAAGAATCACCATGTGCCTCTAGCATCTTCACTAACTTGAGAGAGAGGCTAGAAATAATTAGTAGGTCTTAAATCTTTGAAGAGAAACATATGAAAATATTAATATATTATTATTCTAATTAAGTAAAATACCTGGAGAAAGAGGCTGTGGTGTTCATGGCCGAAGTAGAGCTTTAAAGGTGTTGTGTTGCATTACTATCAATTGTTTTTTTAGGTACAGGCAGCGCTGAAGGGCACGAAAGCTCTGATGGATTGTAAGCACAAATCACCAGCTCTGGCCAAGGGTGCAAGTAGTAAAATCTGTAACAGCTGATCCATTGATTCTGCCCACTCGGGTGGAAATCAATTCTTTGTAAGTGAACGTGGCTCTGAATTTATATGGGAGACGCAGGCATGCAACAAGCAGACGGTCACTGTGCTGCTAAGGCCTGCTTGAGGCTAGCATTATCTGGCTGGCAAGTTTGTGAGGACGGTGACATACATAAAGAAAGAAAGAAAGAAAAAGTGATACATTAGTTAACTCATTTGGCCTCCACTCCTTTTTTTCTCCAAGTAAAGTTTTCAAAGTATTTGCAAAGCAACAAGAGAATCTCGGCCAAGGAAACCATGTATTGATTATGGATTAACTGAATGTAATATCTACCCGTGTGCGATAGGAAATGTATGAAGTATTTTCAGGAACTACAAACCAGCACTAAAACTAAGTCAAATGGAAAAGGGGACCAAAAATGCCAACTAGGTATGTTGTCTAATACGTTAGTAACACCAAACCCATACCTAAACTAACACAACTAAGTTCCCAATTTAGGAGAGAAGAAAAGAAGTAACAGAATTATGCTTACATCATTTATTTTCATATTCTGCATGTTATACCTGATCCATCTTTGTACTATTTTTACATATCCATCTATTTTTCTCAAAAAAAAAACCCCAATTTTTAAAGATACCAATTTATGGTATATATTGACTCCATATTCATATATTATATAGTATAATATAGCTTATATTTATAAATTTAAAATAGAAAATTGTTCTTCAAAATTATCTTAATGCAAATAATACTGCGTCACAGCTTTTTAAATAAAGCTGTATTTTTTACTAAATTTGACAAGTCGTCTTTATGTTTTATGACTAAAATATGATGATTGAATCCCTTTGTTTTTTAATTTAAGACATTCTTCTTGGAACTCTCATGTTGCTTCCTCCTCACATTCATACTAATATTTATATCTTTCTCGCTAAGCAACCTTCTCTCGAATATGATGCATTTCCCAATTTGCTTCTACTAATATTGTCTCATCCCACTCAAAGTAAGCTTGTGTGTCCCAGTCCCTTAAGGAAAGGGGAAAAATGTTCTTAACAGAGGGGAAAATAAGTTATGTGGCTGTGTCCCATGTGCCAAAAACAGTGCTGTGTGATTGATACACGCCAACTCGTGCCTAGCTATTCTAGAGAACTCTTGAGCAATGATGCTTCAATCTATTTTTACTGTAAAACAAGTGGACTTCAAAATTGTTCCTTATTATATTGTGGAATAGTGAAGATTGGGCTATTCCTTTCCTAACAATGTATGTTTATAAATTTCAAACAGAGAAGAAACTGAACCTAAGAGCTATCTTTTAGATTTATGTCTTTATCAATGTCATAAAGATACATAAAATTGCTATGTTATAATATTTCTATAGAATAATAGGCAAAAGCCAACCCCAAATACAAAGGGAAAAGATGCATTTGTATTTCATCAACTTCACTCATGTCGGAAATAAAGGAAAGTCATCACACGAAGAGAAGCAATGTCCAGTCCCACCTAGAGGCCATAATTATAAAGGAATTTTTTATTTTCTTCTGTCATCAAATGTAGAATGTTAGGAGTAGATCTTCAGTTATTTGATTTATGAAAACATTAGAGAAAAAGGATCAGATACCATTGGTGTAAAACAATGGCATTACTATCTAATTAGTAATTATCTTAAGAATATACAAAGATGTGTAATTGTAAAGTTTTCAAATGAAGCAATATAAAAAGAACCTATTAACTTTGTTCTTGACATGAGATTTTTTATAAAAGAGGATCATATGTAAATAAAAATATGACTACCGATGAAATGATGTATCCCTCCAGCACAACACAAAATAGCATGTTGTATTTATATGTTTAAAATACATATTTTATAGGTTAAAAATGTTTTCTTTACAAATTATTCCTCGCTTCTACTTACTCCCCCATCTTTTATTCTTCATTATATATTTAACCTTTACTATTTCTTTTCATTAGAGAACTAAGAGATCTGAATTTTAAAAGAGGTTATATTAAAAAGATATTTCAGGTCCAAAATATTATAGCATTTTATTGAATTCTTAATTGCATCTCTTTCAAATATTCAATCTTAATATTATCATGAAATCAAATTAAATGGAGATTGTCTAACTTTATTAACATCAGCATAATTTCCAAAATGTTAAATTTTCAGAGGTCATCTGATTCTTGTTCAGGATCATTTCTTATTGATCGACCAGGAAATGGAACAGTTTGCCTCTTTCCTCTAATTATTTAAAGCCATCTCACTTAGCTTATTAGATATTTATAATGCTTCAAATTAATGATGATGGGTATATCTTTATAAATACTATTATCAAAGATTAACCTTTTCCCAAATAAAACTGCTGTAATTTCTTTAAAATCTTAAAATAGTATAAATGGAAAACAAAGCCACTAATTTGGAAAACTTACAAATATGAATTTATGCATGGATAATTCTAATAAAAAATAAAAATAGTTTAGGACAACTTGTTTATTTGAGCCCAGACTTTCATAATCTATATATAACATTTTTAATTTGGCTAATTTTGTGCACTTAAAACATGCTATATAAAATAAAGCACTCTTATACACAATGTAATATTAAAGCTTTTATTCAAGGAGTTTACAATTCTCATAGTTTCAAGTGTACTAACATATTTGCATTTTTCAATCTGTTTTGGGAATTGCAAACATCACTTTAAAGAAGAGATGTCCAATAAATTTTTACATGCAGTTGGACTTTTTGCAAATAAAATTTTATGAGTAATACAAAATTAAAACACTACAGAAGAAAACAGAGCTGTTCTATTTTAAGGGGGGAAAGTTACCATCAGCTTACTCTGGTGGCTCCTAATTTGAAATGCAGGTTTAGAGATCATTTAAATTAAATTGCATATGCAAATATATGTGAAAGTATTTTTCCTAATTGTAAAGCATTATTAAGTATTTGTTAAAGTATTGTTAGAAGAAATCTATTTCTGGACTCCCCCCAAACAAAAAGTAATATTGCTTTTTTCCCCTATGTTCTATTCTAATAAATTCAGAGATTGTATGTTAAGTAGAATTCATGTAAAATTTTGTACCTTAGTTAAATAATTGGAGGTCAATTTTAAAGGTATTTATTTTAGTCACATAGTACCTTTCCATGTGACTGTGTTATTACCTATTGTTCTAAAATCAGAACGGAAAGACACTGTGGGTAAAAATGTAACTTCTATGACCACCAAATGAATTTTTGTTTTATGACAGTTTTTATTTAATATGACTAAAGTTAATGAAGTATTCATAAAATTATAGGTTTGGGAAAGACCTTGAGAGTGCAATTAGTCTATCTCCTTTCCTGAACACTTTCAGACACTTTATTATTCTACTTCATTCTCAGAACTCAAGGGAAGACAATTTTATAATTTCTTTCAGTGATAATGCATTTCAGGTCTTTTAAAACAATATGACAATTCTCTTTCTTCAGAGGTCTGCTGTTTCAAAGTATGGTTTTCCTTTTAAAAGTGGTTTATGATATTAGTTTATATTTAGCGTGACATTTTCTCCTTGCCTCTCAGTATTTACCCTTTACTTTCTTTATTTGTGTTCAATCATTCATTCAGAATGTGATTTCTTCTCTTAAATATTTTTTCTTTGTGTCTTAATACCAGTGATACCATCTCTCAAGTGATTCTTCCACTGTTAAATAGACAACTTTTTTTTCCTAATGTCAGAATCTTCTGCAAAATTCTATGATGGCTTCCATCTTGGGTGGGAACTGAGTTCTAATTAATACTAAAAGTTTCAAAGCATTTCCAGAAATTGATTGTTAAAGGTAAAGTCACAAGGAAAAATGATAAGATATAAGAATTGATTCAAAAGAACAAGTAGTTTCATAAGCCATATTGATCAGAGAATCCAGAATGTCATCTAATGACTTGTAGACAGTCTGTAATTTTTTTTTAATATTTATTTATTTTGAGACAAAGGGAGAGACAGAGCATGAGCAATGGAGGGGCAGAGAGAGAGAAACACACACAGAATCCGAAGCAGGCTCCAGGTTCTGAGCTGTCAGCACAGAGCTCAAAGCGGAGCTCGAACTCACAAGCCTTGAGATCATGACCTGAGCCAAAGTTGGACACTTAACTGACTAAGCCACCCAGGTGCCCTGACAGTCTGTAATTGTTCATACTAGTAGCTTGATTTCTAATACAAACCCTGACTCATGATGTGTATGTCTATAATTTTTGCTAAAACTGAAACCAGGGATACAGTGACTACACTCAAAAAAGGCTACAAGAAAAATCTTTCTCTCCCTATGTCTCTCCCTATGCAAAAGAAACTCCTTCTGACTTCTATATCATTATTAAAAATAGAATTTCTAGCATATAGTTACTTGAAACTCTAGAATCCTATTTGATTCCCAATTCTTTGCCACCCTACATATTCAGCCAATCACTATGTGCTGGCAATGTTTTCATGTCAGGTTTTATACCTTTGAGAACATGTCATTAGGTTTAACTTTCAATTACTATGCTTAATTTACAGCCGTTGAAGTTTTTTTTTCACTTATTATCATGTGGCAAAATGTGAAAAGTAGGGTGGGTACATGATTTTTTAAAGACAAATGACTTTTAATCTTTTTTAAAATTACCAGTCTTCTCAATGTATGTGATTTGATGTCAATTTCAACAACAACAAACACAACAACAAGAAAGTCTCTAGGAGCTGGATTTTACAAACTGTTTCTTTAATTTTATTCTCTTGATTGAATAAAAAATGAGCTGTTGAGAGCATGATGTTTTGCTGAATCATTAATTCAACAATAATGTTGAAGTTTTTGAAATTACTGAAAGATAGGAACAAATGTATTTCCTGACCAGAGATACAGAATAAGTTGGAATTATACAGCTTTTTCTAGAGACTGGTTTATTCAAAAGAACTGAAGACAAGAGGTACTTTTCAAAGAAAGAAGAGCTCGTCACAGGAAACTTAGCTCTCTGTAAAGCAAGCAAGAATGGACAAATCTCTTGTAGAATAACAACATAGGAAAGACAGACTTAGAAAAAGAAAATATGAAAGTATTACTGTATTAATCCATGAAGCTTGGGGTTCTTAGATCACTCGATATATTTTTCTTTTCCCTCTTATAAAAATAAATAGGAAACTTGTACACCAGCTAAACAGAGAATGTAAGAAAAGAGAAAGACGTTGATGAACTTTATTTCCAAAGAGAAAATGAAAATGATCTAATTTGACTTTAGAAAAATCCCAACTGCATCATATTTAAAGTAATAGAATCATGGGAGGATCTTATTTGGGAGAATATCTAGTGTAAATTACATTTTAGTAAGGTAAATGTTATTGGCAATTTAAAATGTATAAATTTGCTGATTGCCATTATTAATTCTAATTCTATTATCTTTCTCAAATTAGTTCAATGCATGAAAACTAAGTTATTGTCTCTTCACACTTGAAATAGAAATCCTATATTTTAAAAGGTTACAAAGCAAAGACAAACATTCTCAAGCCTTATACTTATTTTCAGTGATAAGTTACTATTATGTTTTGACTTTCAATTTGTAGTTGAGAAATATTTATCCCTTTAACATTTTTACTTTACCCTGCATAACAGTAATTACATTCCCACAAAAGGACAACTAGTCCAAGCCTGGATCAAATATCTACCAAAATAAGTATTAGTATCACCCTAAATAACTTACTATTATTTATTTGTTTGGGTTTTTCTAAGAAAGGGAAAAATGAGCACAGACAGACCCCATCTTCCTTCTTTTGTGTTGTTATTCAGGCATGTTTCAAAAACTTTTCTGTGTATTTCAAGTTCAAGAACTTAACTTATCCAAATATTCATTGTATTTCTGTTAACTGCAATATTCAGTGGTAGGTTAATTTCTCCAGCCAGTGAGCACTGAGGTCTACTAGGTTTTATACAAATTGGAGAAGGAGGCATGAAGAAATTATATATAATTAATCCATGTTTTCATGGAAATTACAATCTAGTAAAGAATGGAGATATCACACATATCATTAAGTATTATGGAGTGAAGCAAGATAAGGAAGAGTATAACCAAGACACTTAGCTAGACTGGGGGTCAAGAGAGTCTTTCCAAGTAAGCATGCAACTCTGACCTCACAATTCATATGAATTTAAGTGAGATAGTATATGTGTATGAAAACGGGAGCTGTGGAGTTAACAGACAGATGAAAGTGGAGAAGAAGTGTGCTCCAGATAATAAATAACTGGTGAATGTACAAAGCAGGAAAAAAAAAACCCACAGGATATGTGAGGAACTGAAAGAAATCCACAACTGGAGCATAGGAAACAAGGAAGAAACAGTGAGATCGGAGACTGGAAAGAAAGGAAGACATGGAATTTTCAGACATGTTAAGATCACCCTTCATACAAAGAAAAGGAGACAGCCTCTAAAATGTTCTAAGCAAGGATGTGACATAATTATATTTGAATTTTAAAATTTATTCACACTGCTTTACAGAGAAAAAAAATGTATATGTTATTTGGCAAGAGTGGATCCTGTGAGACAGGTTAGCAGTGATAATGAAGTGAAATGAAGTGATAATGAAGTGAAGTGAGACTTTGATACAGGGCTTGGCATTTTGGAGAAAGGGATTTGGGGAGGATTTGAGATATGTACATCTAAAATTGTCCTAATCTGGTGAGTGAGGCAGGGAATCAAAACTACGTCCTATCTGGCTTGAGTAATTCAAGAGATGATGGTGCCCTTTAATGAGGTAAGAAATCACTGAAAAGAAAGTAGTGTGTGTGAAAAATGCTGTTCTTAGTTGAGATCTAAGAACATCCAAATACATATATTAAATACACACATATGTATCTGGAGGAAATCAAGAAACAATTTTGAAAAGAAATGCATTTAATTGATAACTTGGGAATGTCAAGTGAGAGGGGAGCCTAAAGCAGAACATTCAAAATTCCCTCCCCCTCAGGAGTTGGTTAGATGAGAAGAAACTGAAAAATAAGTAAAAAGATAAAAGTCATGTGGAGATGAACAAAAAATTATGAGGGAATGTGATGGAAGCAAAGACAAGCAAAGGAAGAAGGAAACCATATCTAATGCTGCTAACCTATGGAGCAAGATGAAAATTGGGAAAGGGGTGCCTGGGTGGCTCAGTCAGTTAAACATATGATTCTTGATTTCTGCTCAGGTCATGATCTCACATACTGTGACATTGAGCCCCACTTAGGGGTCTGTGCTGACAGTACAACTCTGCTGGGGATATTTTTTCTCCCTCCCTCTCTTCCCCTTCCCTGCTCATGCTCATTCTCTCTCTCTTTCTGTCTCTCTCTCAAAATAAATAAATACACTTAAGAAAAGAAAAAAAAGAAAAGAAAAGAAAAGAAAAGAAAAGAAAAGAAAAGAAAAGAGGAAAGGAAAGGAAAGGAAAGGAAAGGAAAGGAAAGGAAAGAAAGAACTGTAAACTCAGAGTCCCTAGGACTCAGTTTTATTGATGTAGATGGTGGTCACTCAAAAATTATAGAAATGCAATTAAACAAATGCAATCATAGCATAGTGTGATGACAATGGTAGCTACACTTGCAGTGAGTATAGCATAACATATAGACTTGTCATATCATGATATTGTACACCTGAAACTAATGTAGCATGTGTCAATTATACTGAAATAAATAATAAAAAAACTTTAAAAAAGATATATTGAGCTTTATCTCAATATTACAAAATCTCATCTTAAGAATTTGTTCTCATTTCTTTTCTCTTGAAAAACCTAGGACTTACATGTACTTGCATATTCAGCCACCCAACAATACATTAGCTTATTTTACACATGGTGAACATAGACTTTACACTGTAATTATCCTTTATTTTCCTCCTTGGAAAGTGAACAAACTATTATGAACCAAGGTTTAAGAGCTAGACAGAAAAGGGATTAAATTTTAGTTCTGCTTTATGAAATTTACTTAACTCACTCTTAGTTTTGTTTAGGAAATGAGGATTATACCAAATCCTAGGTATGTTGTAAAGAGTAATTGAGATAAATCCTAGAAAAGCTTCTCACTTAATGGAAAAATCAGTGTTTAGTAAAAAGTCTAGCTATCAAGATTACCATCATCACCATCATGGTTTTTCTCACATGAATTCAATTAACTGTTTATGATAGACTATTATTCCTTTATTTGCTACTAACTAGGATTGTATACTCTACTTCCCAATGAAGACACATGAAGAAGATAAAATCCTTGTTCCTCTCTTCCCATGATGTTACTACATTGCATTGTACCAATAACTCATTTTCTTCATCAAAGGAGAATAGCAGGAAATTATTCATACCTTTGTCTTCTGATACCCTAGTTTCTGGAAGTTTGGAGTCAAGTAAAGAGTGTAAAATAGGAGTAAGTATCTGTAACACATAATATAGAAAAGAATGTGTCTTATGGAAAAATGGGTAAAATGCTATAGAATTCACCAAAAGTAGTCACTTTTAAACTTAGAGAATTGAAGAAGCCAAAATGGAAAAAGGATCATTCATTTACTCTAAAAGGATGCTTGGAAATGTGAAAGAATGTGGAGTTGAAAGCTATTTCATTTTGACAAAAGTATGTTTTCAGAGGCATGAAATCTGAAGAGAGCCCAATTTCATGGAGGAAATAATAGTTCAATTTAATTGGAGAACAGGAGGCAAGAGGTGGACTAGTAAAAAATAGACTAGGTCAACACTCCCGAAATCTTAAACCTCAGGAACTATTTGTAATTTATTTTATGGATAATGCAGCATACACATATTTTTATTACATATATGCAATAAAAAGATAAATCTCGTGTAATACCAGCATAGATTGTGGTGTGAACCATAGCATGGACTATGGGAGTGCTGAGGGACTAGGAAAAGGAGGAAAGCTATGGAAATTGTTATGTCGCCAACCCCCTTGTTGTAACAAGTAAAAGCTCCTGTGTCTATCCTGGTGGAGGTCTTTTTATCCTTGCTGGGCATTGGTGTCCAAATATACCTAAAGGAACATTTATAAAGACAAATATTTTGAAGAAGTAAAATAAAAAGGCAGATAAACCATATAAAACAGTTATCATTTGTTAAGTAAGTCCATAAATTCTTCTAGATACTTCTTGTCCACTACAGTGTTCTCATATATCTAGAATAATATAGGATTTGCTCAAAAAATTCTTAAGTATTTAAGGATGACAGAAAGATAAAATGTAGATATGAAACAACTGGGTATAAGTTGGAGAAACAAAAGCAAAATGTGAAAGTTCAGACTGGAGAGTGTGAGATGAAAAACGAAGTTATCTGTGTTAAATAAAAGTGTTTCTTTTTTTTTTTCAGCTGAGCTTATAGAATGTCTGCAATCTTTGGCAAGAATAATGAGGTAAACCAGTAAGTAGGACAATAAGCCATCCAATGAACTACTGATGTAGACAGCTATATTATAACTACTGAATTTCTGTGTGGAATGAACTATATGTTCTTAGAAAGACATGGGCACATTTGGGATTTTAAGTTAAAAACTAATTCACAACAAATATATAAACTGGGGACCGGTTTTGAGGCTTGACAGCTGGGCTTGTGGTCAGATGACCTCATCTGTTCAACTCTGCATGGCATCAGTATCAAATGAGAGCACTCTTCATACTTACCAATCAGAATCACAGTTAGTATACAATATCTGCACATGAGTGAAATGGATTAGGGCTTGAAATAGAGCCAGTAGGTCAGTAAGCAACTGTTGGATATACAAGCGATCTATTTCATAGAGCTAAATAATGAAAAATATAATCAACCTTAATTTAAGGTAAATCTAAGAGTGCCGGTTCTTTGAGCTCTTGTTTGTGAAATAAAGTAAATTTAGCTACTCTAACAGAAACTTCAAAACTTCCAAGCAATTATACTTAGGGGATTTTACTGGATACTTGAGGATACTCAAAGATAATATATGTCTGTACTTTTATCATGAAAAATATTCAGATTTTCTCAGAAGCCAAAAAAAAACAACATATCTCAGTATTTTCAACATTCCATAATGATGATGGCACTAAAATTATTCAATGCTTTAAGAATTTTAAAATATTTAAATGTGAACTTTCCACAGATATCAACAAGATATCTCCATAAACACTTAAAAAAAGACATAGCCTATGAATCCTTGTCTTCTTTGATTATTTCCCAGTTATCTGACTTAGGGGAACTTTAGAAAACTGGGGCGTTAGTCTTGGTAACATTAGTAATGCGACATTAGTAAAAATGTTGCATTAGTATTTCAAAAATATTAATATTTTGAGACTCCTGAGAGATGCATGAATTGGACAAAGATCCAAATTTTTCATGAGATTAAAAGCTTTTTAAATAACCCACTATAAGTTTGTCCTCTGTTCTTGATATAGTTATTTTATTTTTTTCCCTCTTTCTTTTTTTTTTTTCCCAATGTTTCTTTATTTGAAGTGACCCCAGGGAAATCCAGTTCATAGAACAATATTAGTGAAGAATTTTGCTTTTGTATTAAATGACCATTCTATGAACAAACACATCCACGAGAGCCAGCCAAATCCCTTGTACTGCTGAATGTGAGTTGGCCTTTCATTGATTCATTGTGAGGGCAGAGCCCTGTAGATTGTAGGCTCCTAAGAAGTGATTACTGAAGCAAATTTGATTACTCAGATAAGAAAAAAGGTGGAATGTATCAGTATTCCTGATAGCACAGTACATTCCCTGCTCCAAAATTCTTAGGTATTAAAAATAAATTTGAAGTTAATAAAAAAAAAAAAAGATCTTCTTTCCCCTCCTCAGATAATATTGAAAAGAGAAAACTAGGAGTTAGGAGGCACCTGGGTGGCTTTGTCAGTGCAGCATGCCAGTCTTGATCTCAGGGTCGTGAGTTCGAGCCCCACATTGGGCATGGGGCCTACTTAAACAAACAAACAGAAAAAACCTAAGAGTTAGGAGCAGTAGTGGCAAAGTGTAGAAGTCCCACCAGACCAGGTCTGAATGTTTTCCACTCCCCTAATTTCTGCTAAGATTTCCAGCTTTAGGTAGACAAATGCACAACATACCCAGATGAAGACCACACCATGTAACGGCCTGAAAAAAGCTTTAGTAAAAGTCTAGTCACATTTGGAAGTCACAATGAAAGCACTTGAAAGCATAAAGTTGAACAAAAATCAAAATGACTTTAATGAAGCCTGATTTCATTTTTTATTTATTTATTTATTTATTTATTTATTTTTAAATTTATTTTTATTTATTTTTGAGAGAGAGAGACAGAATATGAGAAAGGGAGAGGCAGAAAGAGATGGAGAGACAGAACTGAAGCAGGCTCCAGCTCTGAGCTGTCAGCACAGAGCCTGACATGGGGCTTGAACTCACAAACTGTGGGATCATGACCTGAGCAAAAGTCAGACACTTAACCTACTGAGCCACCCAGGGCCTCACAAAGCTTGATTTTAAACCTCTTTCTCTCTTCTGCAGTCTTCCTCTCCTCCTTGGCCTTTTGCTTCAGTAATCCAGTACCACCCTAAAAGCACGAAGAAGGAGGCTGATAGCCCTTAACACAGTTCTTGTATTTCCTTATAGAACCACACCCCCAACCTCTTCCTCTGGGCTTGCAGGTTTTGAAGGTCATAGCCTGCTTCAGCCTCCTTTGCCTGGAAAAACAATAAGGCTATTGTTCCTCTTTTTTTAAATGTTTTAAAGTTTTTTTTTTAAATGTTTTATTTATTTTTGAATGAGAGAGAGAGAGAGAGAGAGAGAGGCAGAGAGAGAAGGAGACACATAATTTCAAGTAGGAACAGAGCCTGACATGGAGCTTGAACTCATGAACTGTGAGATCTTGACCTCAGCCAAAGTTGGATGCTTAGCGGACTGAGCCACCCAGGCACCTCTAAAGCTATTGATCCTCTTTATCCCAAATTCTGTCTTTGCATTATGTTTTGCCTCCAAAACATGGAGGTCGGTTTTCAACAAGACGGCAAAAGCCTAGACCTGGAAGTACAATGAAGAGCAAAGACATCTGATAAGTCTTCAGGAAAATGAAACAACCTACTTATTTGTTAATGGTCATGGGAAAAACAATTGGCCATTTAGAGACTGAACTGCCCAGGATATTGTCAGTCTCCATAAAAAAAGTCCATACATTTAAGAATTTATATACATATCTCTGTATGTTTTCTATTAATTAAAAATATCTTTGTAACTTGATATTTTTATTACGAATAATGGGGAGGTGAAAGGTGTCACTGTCTTGCTTGTTTCAGGTAACCCATAACCTGCTTTAAAGTGCAAGCACAGGGAAAAGCCGAGAGAACATAACATACCATGAATCTAATCACTTAGGGTATTGAAAAAAGAGTGCACTGATGTGGCTATTATCTTTCTCTTGTACCTTTTTGGTGACTATTGAGCCAGCTATATTCAGTGTCTCCATTTACCAGTCTTCTTTGCAATGGGATCAAGTACATTAAATTATCAGTTCTTTTCTCCTGGTTGATTTAGTAATCTATGCACATTATAGAGGATTTGCACAATGGTTAACACCTGGTTTAACATCTTTCAAAACACATGGAGCTAAACTACATAAAATCTCAAGAAATCCTAAAAGACAGATGTCAATAGCAAGGAGTAATAAAGTACAGATATTTTATGTAAAGAATTTTTAAGTGAGCAGTAAAATAGAAGAAAGAGAATGTGTGTAGAGAAATAGACCTAGGGTCTTTGTTAAGTGATGTGAAGCATTTGGGGTGCCCTAAAATCTAAAAATGCAGAGTAATATTATCTTCTTTTTAAACCAATTATATCCACCTGATTGCTTCCTCTGAAGTATACTAATAGCACAGATTTTCCAGGGGAAATCAGAGAGACAAACTATGCAAGGCAGCACATCATGAATATGTGTTCTGAGACTGAAGAAAATGCATTAATATATAGTCCCAATTGTGATTGCACACAAGACATTGTCCTAAGCATTGGTAATGAGGGACATCATTAAATTTGCCACTTAATGTCATTTAACATATAAGATCAATAAACTATTTATATATTTCAATAAATAAATAAATAAGTAAATTTGATTAGAAATAATAAATTTGATAGTCGATATCAACTCACAATAATACCTTAAAATGATGTAATGATACAGTTCAGTTAATCTTCGGAAGGGCCATAAGAGCTTACACACAGATGCATACACACAAAATACTTCAAATAAATATAGATCACATAATCAGAAAAGGCATTATATGATAAGTTTTCAACCTTCCCTAGGGGCAATACTTCCCCCAATTTTTTACAATGTTTTCGATATATTTCTATATAGCCAAACAAATATTTATTTACTATTCTCTCATAAATCAATAATTTTTACCTTACCTACTGGCTTTTAAATGACAAATAGATATTTTAGCTTCTATAAATGATATTGGTTATGGCTCTTCCTCTACTCTCTTGCTTTTTAGAATTTTTCTTCTGTAAACTGTGAGAAATCCAGATACTCCACTTCTCACTCTTCCTTGCTTGTAGGAATGTGTACATGACCTAGTTCCAAGGGACCTGAAAGCTACCTTGGGGACATTCCTCTGAACACTGTTTCTCTCTGAGATAAGAGAGAGAAAGCCATGGGTAAAAAGTCCCTATTCTCTCTGTTATTGATGTGGGAGAATTTGTTGCTGGTTATTGTTATATCCAGGCAACTACCAAGAAGGGACCAAGGGTATCAGAGTGAACTGACCGAGGATTTGTATGTAATTGAGCTGATACACCAACACTGAAACCTCTACTTTCATGTGTTTTAGTAGCAAAGCCAGATATTCTCTTTCTTGGGACTGACATGATTTTTTTAAAACTTTCCTTTCCCTCTCCACTCCCAACATTTTTATAGCACCATTTAAAATTTAACTCCATATTCGGTGCTTTAATTATTAGGACTACATACAGCTGGGTCATGTGACATACCTCCCTTATTGTTTATACATCATTTTGTTTTCCTGTTAATGTTTCACACACTCAACATTTCACTTATCTTTCTGAAAACAGCAACACTTTCTTTAAACTATTATCCTCTGAATTCTTATTTTCTCTGCTTCATTACTTTAGAGACCGTCTCTCAGAGTACTAACTCAAATATCTGATGACCTGTTATTCCTGTGTTTTGCAGGAATAATTTTTTATTACACAATTTATAACGGGAAATTTCAAACATACACAAAAGTAAATGCAAGTACAATATAAGGAATAATATAATAATCACTATGTGTTCATTACTTTCATCAATTTTTCTTCAGATAGCCTCCTATATATATTATATTGTGTTATATTTTTAAAGCAAACCTTAGAAGTTGTAACAAGTTACCCATTGCTAATGTAGATGTTTGATTTTGGCCAACAGTCCAAAATATTATGTCATTATACATCTAAAATACCTAGCCCAAAGTCAAGTTTTCTTCATTGTCCTAAAGATTATCTTAACTTGGTTTGTTTGAATTAGGATGCAAAGTTCACAAATTGCATTTTTTTGCTAACATTTTCAAAGAGGGAGTCATAATTTGGCATATTTTTTTGTTAACTTATTTTCAAAGACAGAGTCATAATTTGGCACTTTTATATCATAAATTTAAAAAAAGGCAATGAGTGAGCCATTTCTATATTGGCAATTTTATGATTATATTTCTTATGAAATTATATAAAATCATGGTTGGATATATTGACAGAGTTTGTTTTCACCCACCCATCAGTGCACACATAAATCTCTTTAGCACCATATCCAAAGAGTGATAATCTAGCCTCTGCTTTAACAATTTCAATGGCAAAAAGTTCACCATATTCAAAAAGAGTCAGTCCTACTATTTAATATTTTGAGTCATTAGACTATTTGTTCTAACACTGAAATGAAATTCTTCCATGTGGGATGCATTTTTCCCCTTCAAAGAATTCTATGCCATGTATTGGATATATACTACTGATTTCATTTAAAATATTACATGTACTTTTAAAATGTGATATGTTTCTTTTAGAGAAGTTTTATGTTCATACTACAATTGACTCGAAAGTATACAGTTACCATATACCTTTCTTTTCCTATTCCCTATCTTCACATTCATTAGCTTATTATATATAAATATATATATATATATATATATATATAATATATATATATATGTATTATGATGAACCAATACTAACATATCATTATTAACTAGAGTCAATAGTTTATATTTGGTTCACTCTTTGTGTTGAGCATTCCATGAGTTCGCACAGATGTATAATGGCATATATACACCACAGTATTATATACAATAGTTTCAATACCTTAAAACTATCTTGTGCTCCATCTGTTTGTTTCTTACTCACACCCATCAAAAGCCTGGCAACAACGAATTCTTTTAATGTCTCCATAGTTTTACCTTTCCTAGAATGTTGTATAGCTAGAACCAAACATCATTGTAGTCTTTTTCTTTTTGATCAACTTATTTTACTAGAAAAATTCATTTAACTTTCACTATGTCCCTTAAATGGCTTAATAGCTCATTTATTTACATTGCGGAATAATAGCCCATTGTCTGGATGTACCTCAATTCATTCCTTTATCCATTGAAGAACATCTTGATTACTTGTAAATTTTGACCGTTATTAATAAAGCCTCTATAAACATTTGTTTGAGGGTTTTTGGAGGTCATGATGTTCAACTTGTTTGTGCAAATATCAAGGAGAGCAATTGTTGGATTATACAGTAAGAGCATGTTTTTAACATTTTGAGAAACTGGTAGGTGGTCTTCCAAAGTGGCTATATCATTTTGCATTCCAACCGGTAATGAATGAGTATTCCTTTTTTCCCACTTCCTTGTCAGCATTCAATGTTGGAAGTGTTCTGAGGTTTAACCATGCTCTAAATGGGTTGTGATTAACACTCTAATGACATATAATATGCACATCTTCTCTTGTGCATCTCCATCTTCTTTGATGAAGTGTCTGTTCAAACCTTTTCCACATTTTTAATTGGGTTGTTTATATTTGTTAATGTTGAATTTTAAGAGATCTTTCCATATTTTGGCATCTCCAAATCCAAGGTCATCTAGATTTTCTCTTGTTATATTCCAGGAGTTTTACAGTTTTTCATTTTACATTTAAGTTTATGATCTATTTTGAGTTAACTTTTGTGAAAGTTGTAAGGTTTGTGTTCAGATTCATATTTTTTACATGTGTCTGCCCACTTCTTCCTGCACCGTTTGTTGAAAAACTATCCTTTCTTTATTAAGTTGCCTTTGCTCTTTCATCAAAGTTTAGATGTTTTTATTGGTCTGGGTCTATGTTTGAGTACTCTATTCTGTTCCAGTGAACTATTTGTCTATTCTTTTGTCAATGTCATACTCTTTGGATTACTATAGCTTTATAATAAGTCCTGAAGTTGTGTATTGTCAGTTATCCAAATTGTTTTTTTTCCTCAATATTGTTATGTTGGGTTTTCTGGGTCTTTGCCTTTTCATTTCATACCCTCTGTCTTCTCTCTCTCTCTCTCTCTCTCTCTCTCCCCCTCCCTCCCTCTCTTTCTCTGTAAATATTTTTATTTCTTTTATAACATCACTTTAATTCTCCTAGTTATCTTATTTATCATCCATGGGATATTATAAATGACTATATGTGTACAAAAATCACAAGTGCAGGTACACCTGTTTTTATTGTGTTTCCTTTGTTGTGCTTCAAACATACTGTGGTTTTTATAATTTGGAAGTTTGTGGCAATCCTGCATCAGGCAAATCTATCAGCACCATTTGTCCAATGGTATTTGCTCACTTCATGTCTCTGTGTCATATTTTGGTAATTCTTGCAGTATTTCAAACTTTTTCATCATTATTAGATTTGTTATGGTGATCTGTGACCAGGGATATTTGGTGTTATAACTGCATTTGTTTTGGGGCACCATGAACCGTGTTTATTGAGATGTTGAACTTATCAATGAATGTTCTAGCTGCTCTACAAAAGGGCTGTTCCCACATCTCTCTCCCTCTCCTTAGCCTTCCTGTTTCCTAATACACAACAATATTGAAATTAGGCCAATCACCTTACAATAGCCTCTAAGTGTTCAAGTCAATGAAGAGTCAATGGATGTGGCAAACTTAATTGTTGTCTTATTTTAAGAAATTGCCACAGCCACCCAAGGCTTCAGCAACCAACATTCTCATCAGTCAGTAACCATCAACATTGAGGCAAGACCCTGCACCAGCAAAAAGAGTGACTCCCTGAAAGCTCAGATGATGGTTAGCATTTTTCACAATACAGTATTTTTAAGTTAAGGTATGTACATTTTTAGATATAATTCTGCTGCACACTTAATGGACTACAATTTTTTTTTTAATTTAAGTAATTTCTACATCCCAAGTGGGGCTGGAACTCATGACCCTGAGATCAAGAGTTGCATGCTCTTCTGACTGAGCGAGCCAGATGCCCAATGTAAACATAACTTGTATATGCAGTGGGAAACAAACAAACAAAAAGACCTCCTTTATTGTGATATTGACTCAGTTGTGATGGTCTGGGATTCAACCCACAATATCTCCCCAAGGTATGCCTGTATAGTGCAGTCAGTGTAGAATAAGGAAGATTCATTACATTATGCTTTCTATATATTAATTAGTAGAGTGAAAGATGCATTTATTTTTGTATTTTTTGTAAAATCCCTTACACAACTGACTTGTGAACTTATCTAGTACACACATTTTTTTCTCACAGACGTCAGTGATAGTTGTTAAGTAGATATTAGAATTTAGTTACTGTAAGCTCTTCACAATAAAATTTTCAGGATTCCATCTTCAATATTCATCTCAAAGCATATCATCTTATTAATGGTAAAACAACAACCAAAAACAGTCTTTATGAAGTTGAAATAGGTTTCAACCAGCTGAAGACCACAACCAAGTCCAAAGTATTCTTTCCCAATTAGCATAAATGCAAGGATAGCAGGACTCCATGAAAGAAAGGAAGGAAGGAAAAAAGGAAGGGAAAGAGGAAGAGAAGGAGAGAGGGAAAGAGGAGGGAAGAAGGGAGGGGGGAAGAAAAGAGAAGGAAAGAAAAGAGAAGAGAGGAGAAGAGGAGAGAAAAGAACAAGAGAAGAGAAGGGGAAAAAAGGAAAAAGAAAAAAAGAAATAGAAAAAGAAAAAAGAAAAGAAAAGACGATAATGATGGATGGTGATGGATATATTAATTAGCCTGCTTGTAGTGAAATTTTCACAATGTATATATATAAAAAAAGAGCACCATGCCCCTATACCTATTTTAGTAAACGGTAATTTAAGTGGATCCACAGACCTATTTCCCCTTAATCGCATTCCTCCCATTCATTTGTTTTTTCAAAGCCTAAGAGAAGATGGAGACTGCCACTTAGATGATTGAGGGAATAGAGTATGAGTATTAACTCAATGATAGTGCAATTGTTGCTTTATCATTATTACAGCCCAAAAGACAGTATCTGCTTTGCAAAATTAATAGATCACGCAATCAATATTATCTAAAAAATCCACTTAATTCTGCACTAAATAAAAGTAAATAATAAGCAAGAATATTGAATGTTACTCTTCTTTGAGGAGGTAGTATTTGTCACCATGATAGTTGTGATCTTCTGTGACCTTAGCTTTTTGTTCATGCATTTTTTTTGTTGCCTATATTGCTTGTATCATAAGTTATTTTCATACATGTCTTTCCTTTTCACTAGACATTTAGTTCCTCTAGGATGCAAATATATTACCACCTAGTACATAAGAGGTCACAAGTACATATTTATCTGTTTTCAGAGAATGAATAAATGCGTGTACTATAAGAGACATCCCCAGTTCTACACATTAACATTATAATTTTTATTCCAGTTGTGTTCATTATATGCATCATTGTGGCCAACTTTTTGACTATATAAGTCTGATTATATTGTGGACAAATACTTTCTGTGTCATAATTTCATATACTTGAACCTTCAAGGGAAGAATTAATTGCATAAATTCAATACCATTATGTTATAGACAACTGAAGTTCAATGTTGTATTTCTGGAGGAGACTACTGAGAAAAGGTATATAAACTCATATATGCTTTTGAAATCATTTAATCACATGAGAAGTAATTCATTATGGGAATTTTGCAAAATTAACAACTGGTGAATGATAAAGATAGGAGTAGGCACATATGTGGCAAATATTTGCTATGACCTATGATTTTGATTTTCTTAATATAAGCTATATATAACAAAGTAAGCTCAATGTATAAGTATATTTTTATATCTTATTGAAATTTTCATTTGTCTTTTTCATGTAAGGTGCAAAACAGTCTCTGTGATTTCTGTGCATGGCTATATTTTCCAATGTTTTGTACTTTTCTGTGACAAGCTCTCAATAGTAAAAGTGTTTACTGTAAAACTGCCAGCACCTTAAAAAAATAAAAAATAAAACTAAGATGGAGAAGCCATTCTTATGATTTGGGAGTAGAGACAAATGAATTGACACCGAATAGTTCATATGCTGTAACATTAAGGGAGACTGGGACTTGAATCTAAGCAGACAAATATAGTGCATATCACTGCTCTTGGAAACAGAGAAACAGAATATTATCTACATCTACTGCTTGCCATAGGCCACCACATTTCTCTTGTTTTTGTCAATAGTATCTTAATCTAATGAGAAAAGCACAAAGAGGTAAGTGATAATGGCAAGCTAAAGCACTTGGCAACATCTAAACAGCATATTATAGGCTGTACATGCATTAGCCATCAAAAGGATGAAAGGAGAACATACAGGAAAAAAATATCCCAATTTCAATAACTGTCTATACAATATCACATACAAATATTTTGCAAAAAGCAAATAGATCCATGCTGCTTTAGGGGAAACTGTTTTTAGCAACCAAATCTCTCTTTTGTCTTTACATTACCTTCAGAATCTTAATACTACAATTTTAAGTGGAGTTTAGCACACCAGAATCTTCTGAGTAGTCCTCATTCTATTTTCCTTTCCTCTCCTGATACATCAAAATTTACCACTAAAGTGTAGATGAAATGTACTTTAAAAATCTTCAACATGTATGACTTAATGCAAGTACTATTACAAGTAGGTTTTCTACATAAATAATAACTTCATATACATTATAGTTTATAAATAAATTTATCTGACCATTACACTTCTCCACCCAGACTAAGGGGGAACTTGGATATTATTTTATTATTTATAACATCTGATACAAATTTGGGAAAGTGTGATACAATAAAGAAGTCTTGTAGTATAAAAAGGACAGGCACTGAATATGTTTCTCAACAAGTGTTTTCAGTTATTACTCTTCCCAATATCAATAGTTTAGAATCTGAACATTTCTCAAAGTAGACTGCAGAGTAATATATACTTTCTGGTTTTTCATAATTTTATTCATCTCCAAACTTCAAAATTTCATATATACACACATACATATATGCATATGTACTCTATTATATATAATTTAGCAATACTGTAATTCAATTTGAAATAAGAAGAGGCTAATATGTATAAAAATGAATAGAATCATTAGTAGATATGCCTACAGATACTCACTTAACCAAAATATTTTCGGTAGCTATTCCAAGTAAGTGATTACATTGTACAACATGGATGTAAAATTAAATGTGATACAAAATATAAGGAATTAACTATAATATTAGATACATGTTTTTTCATGTTATATTCTAAATTTGCTAATATTTACTATATTACAGTAGTAATAGTACATTTATATCACTGAGGCTATTATGCTTTAAGTATTTCCATTAATAAACAACACTTCGAAATCAGAGTTATGTGAGTAATTTATGCCTATAAATGCCAGATAAACAGTAGTAAATAATAAGGATATCATAATCAACAGTCTTCTCTGGCACTGAGCAATGAAAAGAATATGAATATATTTCAAAAGTTAAAGTTTAATTTTATTGCATTCAACTTTCCAGTTTATAAGATTTTAACATTGAAAATATGCCAAGTTTATCTTTTATACTTTATGTTAGAGAGTACCCAAATTTAATACATGATATTACTAAAGCATTCACCAATATTATCTTGAGCAAGGGGAAAATATCAGATGACTAAAGATTTAATGTAAGTTTGATTGATTAGTTTTTGTTAATTCATTTCTAATAGACAAATCCAAATAAATGATACCAAGATTTTTAAGTCTGTTTAATTGGCTATGCTAACAGAAAGTGGTATCTGGCTTAAGAACTCATAGGAGTAATATTTGGAAGATTTTATTTTACTTCACTTTTTTTTAAATGTTCACTTATTTATTTTGAGAGAGGGAAAGAGAGAGAACAGGGGAAGGGCAGAGCAAAAGGGAGAGAGAGAATCCCAAGCAAGATCCATGCTGTCAGTACAGAGTCCAATGCAGGGCTTGATCTCACGAATCATGAGATCATGATCTGAGCAGAAATCAAGAGTCAGTTGCTTAACTGAGCCACCCAGGCAGGCACCCCTCACTTCATTTTGTTTTTCTACATAAAATTGATCTATGTTGATATTAAAGTTGGCATTTCTATACAATCAAGGATAATTCATGTTTGCAGTGTGTCATAGAATATATTGTAAACCTCACTTAACAAAGAAAAAAACCATTAGATAAATGACAAATGGCTTTGTTCTTGTATTGGGACTTGCTTCATCATTTATCTTCTCTTTGCCTGTAACTTCTGCTTCTCTCTTTAGAGACATGTTAAGTTTTTATCTTAATATATGAAAATGACTGTCTTTCCATGAACCACTCCTCTTTTGTCTCTGCCTCCTCTCTAAGGACACCATGTCTCTCTCCTGCTATGAATAGTCAAGTTCTTATAAGACTAATCTATATCTTAATGTCATATACAGATAGTAGGAGAGTAAATTTAGATGTAATAATTTTGGTAACCTGATTGACCTCATCTATTAAAGCTGAACATATATGTATCCATTGACCTAGTAATTTTACTCATTTGTGTATAATTTATGCTCATTGTCTTTTTAAATATTTTTTTCCTACTTTGGATTTCAAGCTCATTTTTGAAAGGGACTTTGTATTCCTAGGATTTTATCACAATAAACACATCAATAACAGCACATTCACTGACACACAAGAAAATTGTGTCTTCTTTGGGCAAGTTTCACATTAGCTGGTCACTGTTGTAATCACTATTCCTATACAAAATTGCAATGGATACAGCCTCCCTTTCTCCACAGCCTAAACTTGACTCATTTGATTCTACCCTCAAATCCATAATTGGTCTGTAATTGTCCCAGGCCAATCAGAAGCATTCTATTATCTCTACTGCAAGGTAATGATTTTGGATGAAGTAAGTTTGGTTAAATAAGAATAAAGTTCTAGATCTATAAATAGTTATGAAAAAATCAACCCTCTTTCCTTTACACGTTGTAGTATAATAATGAGTATAGGCCATGGGTAGCAATTTCACAAACTTGAGGGAAATCTACCTAAGAAATGAAGAGGCCAAAAGAGCAAGAGGTAGCTAAAAGGCTCCATATAAATAAAATGAGAATCTTGATTCAACCTAACTTAAAACTCACACTTCTCTAAGACTTTCAGCCAATCAGCTATGATAGTGTCTTATTTGGATGTATTGGTTCAGTTCTGTGCTTGTGAGTTAGAATGGCTACACCAATGACCACCCAAAGACTTTTACTTTTTGTTTGGGGAAGATCTCTTCTTATTCTGTATGGTGAATATTTGAGCCCAGGATTATTGCATAAATTTCGCTAAAATAGTGGATAAAAGAAAGGTGAAAAATGAGGAGCTGTGAGAACCACAGAGAAAGAGCCCTAAGATCTAATTAAACTTAACTAAAGTCTAGGCAATCTATTTGCTTTTTATTTACTTAACCTAATAAATTCTCTTTGTATATGTAGTCAGTTTGGGATGTTTTAAACAGTCTTCACAGTCTGTGAGGATTGATTCATGTTATAGCATATGTCATATATTTTGTAACATGTAAAAAAATCTATTCTCCAAGCAACTCCATTGCTGTTACAATTCCCATTTTTTATGTAAGAAAACTCAGCCTTTGAGTAGCTATATGAATTTCCCCAAAGTCAAAAAATTAATAATTAATAGATATTGGATACAGAATTTTAACCAAAACTTTCTCATTTTGATCTTACATAAGTCCAATCTTTTATAAAAGGGGCAATGTTATTAAACACACACACACACACAAATCTGCATCATCCTTATTGTGTCACTGAAGTGGTTTCTACATTTTTGGTCTCTATAATTTCCTTCACTTATTAATTTACCTATTTCTTGGCCAATTTTAAGCTGCATTATTACTTCATAAAATGATTTAATATCAGATCTCTTCATTTTTGCAATATATATATTTATATTGCAATATATATATGTATATATATATATATATATATAAATTTGTCCAGCTATATAAAATTTTCCATTCAAAAATACACCTAGTTGAAATTTTAACTAAAATACCATCAATTTTATTTATTTATTTATTTATTTTCAACTTTATAATAAATTTGATAATGATTTTTTTCTTTTTTAAATTAACTTTTAGTTATCTAACATAGAGTACAATATTAGTTTCAGTGGTAGATCTCAGTGAGACATCACATACATTCAACACCCAATGCTCATCACAAATGCCCTCATTCGTACCCATCAACCATCTAGCCCATCTCCCACCCACCTCCCTCTGTCAGCCCATAGTTTGTTGTCCATCATTAAGAGTCTCTTGTGGTTTGCTTCCCCCTCTTTACTTTTCCCCCTTCCCATATGTTCATCTGTTTCATTTCTTAAATTCTTAAATTCCACGTATGAATGAAATAATATGGTGTTTGTCAATCTCTGACTTATTTTGTTAGCATAATACATTCTAGCTCCATCTATATCATTGTAAATGGTAATATTTCATTCTTTTGATGGGTGAGTAATATCTATATATCTATATCTATATCTGTATCTATATATCTATATCTCTCTATATCTATATCTCTATTCATCAGTTAGTGGGCATTTGTTCTTTCTCCAAGTTTGGCTATTTTTGATAATACTGCTATAAACATATAAAGAATGGATGCTAGACAAATGGATGTTCACTGCTTTAATCTTCATGTTTCTCATATCTTTTAAGTATTTCCTAATAAATTTTAAAATGATACTATACTAAGTAATTCATATAACAGACTATATATACATCCTAAATATATATTTAATTATTTCCTTCAAATGATTTGTTAAAAATAGAATTACTAGAGGGGCACCTGGGTGGCTCAGTTGGTTAAGTATCCGGCTCTTGGATTCAGCTCAGGTGATGATCTCACAGATCATGAGTTCAAGCCCCATATCAGGTTCTTTGCTGACAGTACAGAACTTCCTTGGGATTCTCTCTCCCTCTCTCTCTGTCCCTCCCTGGCTGTCTCTCTTTCTCTCTCAAAATAAATTAATTAATTAAAACTTTTTTCTAAAAAAATAGAATTGCTAGGTAGAAATGAGAAAATATATTTAAACTTTTTGTTAAAGATTGTTATATTGCCTTCCAGAAGCCTGAAACAATTTATATTCTGACTAGAAGTATACAAGTGCTTGTTTCACCTCACCATTACCAAAAATACCATTATAGGGGTGCCTGGGTGGCTCAGTCAGTTGGGCGTCCGACTTTGGCTCAGGTCATGATCTCATGGTCCCTGAGTTCGAGCCCCGCGTCGGGCTCTGTGCTGACAGCTCAGAGCCTGAAGCCTGCTTCGGATTCTGTGTCTCCCTCTCTCTCTGACCCTCCCCCGTTCATGCTCTGTCTCACTCTGTCTCAAAAATAAATAAACATTAAAAAAAATTTTTTAAATGCCATTATCATTTTTTAAATCTTTGCAAAATTAGATAAAAAATGTTATCTCCCTATGTATTAATTTGAATTCTTTTGATTAGTAGTGAGGAAAACATTTTTGTCTTTATTTGTCACTTATCTTTCTTTTTCTTACATGGCTTTGAAACATTTTCTTAAAGGTTTATTTTTAGAGAGACAGAGAGGGCAAGAGTGGTGGCAGGGCAGAGAGGAGGAGAATCTTAAGCAGGCTCCAAGTTGTCAATGCAGACTCTGACATGGGGCTCAAACTCATGAACTGTGAGATTAAGACCTGAGCTGAACAGAGTCAGGTACCTAACTGAGCCTGATGTGCCACATTTTTGTCCATTTTTCTATTATTTACATGTCCATTTATTATTACTTTTTATATATTGAGAATATTTTTAACAGCTGATGATCTACCTTGTACTTATGTTTATGGTGTTTTGATACTGGAAAGTTTTGCTTTATACGTAATTCAGCATATGAAAATTTTCTTTTGTGATTTTTTTTCTTTCTTTACTTCAGTTTTTTAAAAGCCTGTGTCTTATGCAAAGCAAAATATACACTGTTTTATAAGTTAGTTTTCTAGTTTATTGCTGTTTTGCATTTTACATTTAACTCTCTAAGCTGTCTGTCATTATGGTATAAGGATCTAATTATATTTTGAGCAAAATAAGCGGATCATAATATTCCAGTCCCCCACATTCTTTGGTTTATTTTAAGCTTTATTTTATTTGATTTTTTTTCATCATAAGTACACTCCTTAATCCCCATCACCTATTTCAGCCATAATCCTACCCATCTCCCCTCTGTTAACCATCAGTTTGTTCTCTATAGTGAAGAGTCTGTTTCTTGGTTTGTCTCTCTCTTGTTTTTTTTTCCCCTTTGCTTCTTTGTTTCGTTTCTTAAATTCCACATATGGGTGAGATCATGTGGTACTTGTCTTTCTGTGAGTCACTTATTTCACTTAGCATAATACTCTCTAGCTCTACCCAGGCTTTTGCAAATGAAATGCCATCAATTTAAAAGATTAATTTGGCAAAAATTGGCATCTTACAAAATTTGCCTCAAGCTCCAGAGTCAAAGCTGGATCAGGAGTTAAAGTCTTAGCCAAGAACACTGCCAAAGAGGTGATAGGGTGAATGGGCACTGAGACCCATGGCCGGGACCCAAAGCACACTGTTCTGGCATTACTTCCAGAGGGATATTGACAGGCGTGACAAGAACAAGTGCATGGACAAAGACAGAAGGCATTGGTGGCTGCCACATCAATAAAGCTCTTGAGTTTTTATTAGGCTTCCAGTTGTTAAACTATTTTCTTTCAACTCTAAACCCAATGATCTATGTCCTACTTTGTGATGCTGGGGCTGGGAATCTGTGAACTACATTTCTTATTTGCCACCTGGCTTCTTATTGCATTACACTAATAGAGGACAATAGAGGGAGATTGGAAATCAGGAAGAGGAACAGGACTTGCTCCTTCTCTTCCTGCTGTTTCTGTCAGTGGCTCCCCAATACACTCTACATTGGCAATAACATCTAGTTTCAAACTCTAGCTTAATTTGGTCCTTCCAATAACAGCCTCACCACATCCCTGTGGAAGTTTGGGCGGTGCCCAACTCAGAGGTGTGAGCTCCAGAGCCATGGGACCACTCTCCATGGTGCTGAGGTCCAGCACTATGCTGGACAAATGCAGATACATTTTACTTATAAGAAGTTTATTCCTTGACATTTTCCATCAAGTCTTAATCTTATATTCTAAGTGAATTAAATAGATATGTGTATGTATATATCTGTGATATTTAGGCTACATTGAGAGTCACTGTGTTTTAGGGGCACCTGGGTGATTCAGTCGGTTAAGTGTCTGACTTGGGCTCAGGTCATGACCTTGCAGTTTGTGGGTTTGAGCCCCACATCAAGCTCTCTGCTATGAGCACTGAATCTGCTTCAGATCCTCTGTCTTCCTCTCTCTCTGCCCTTCTCCCGTTCTTGCACTCTCTCTCTCAAAAATAAATATATAATTTTTTTAATTTTAAAAAGAGTCACTGTGTTTTACTTTGTAACTACACCATATTTGATATTTACACACAATAATTTTGAACCATAGAAGAACTTGATGTGTTTTCAGAAACTTTCATGGTATAAGACAGATAACATGTCAAATAACAGATACGGATTTAGTAAATGATGTCAAAGGAAAGTCCCTTAAACATCATGCTCCACAGCATGAAAGACTATAGTTTTTTAAAAATGATATAGGTTGTTCAGAGAGTGGCTGAAATAAAGTTCAAACTATCTGAATAACATCCATTTACTAACCTTCTATTTTGGAAATCATAACGTTATGTAAGCCAGTACCAAGAAAAATGGAATTACAAACATTTAATTAAGTAGAATAAGAGTTTTGTATAACCTTTCTAATATGCATGAGAGTGCATGCAAATGATTTTGCAATTTGTAGTCTTTTTCAACCTAAGGAATAATACAATTAATACAATAAATACAATTAAGCTTCTTTTTTTAATTTTTTTAAATCTTCATTTATGTTTTGAGAGAGAGACAGAGCCAGTGTAAGCAGGGGAAGAACAGAGAGAGGAGAAACAGAATCTGAAGCTGTCAGCACAAAGCCTGATGCAGAGCTCGAACCCACAAACCATGAGATTATGACCTGAGCCAAAGTCAGACACTTAACCAATGGAGCCACCCAGGCACCCCAATACAATTAAGCTTCTTGAGCGGGTGAAATCACTTTATTAATAGAGTTTATTTGTAGCATTATAGAGAAATTAAGCTATGGTCGCCTGGATGGCTCAGTGAGTTGAGTGTCCAACTCTTGATTTTGGCTCAGGTCATGATCCCAGTGTCATGATATCGAGTCCGGCATCGGGCTCCACACTGAGCATGGACCCTACTCAAGATTCTCTCTCTCTCTCTTTTTCTCTCTCTCTTAAAATAAAATAAAATAAAATAAAATAAAATAAAATAAAATCATTAAATAAATTAACCTAATGATAAAGCATCAGACTAGGAGAAACAGATGTAAGAAATCAAGACAGAGAATTAACATGCAGAGATGCTTTCTACTTGAAATGTCTAAAAGTAGGATCTGTGTCTTCTTTATATTCCACACAAGTCTTATATGTATAAAATAAAATAATAATTTCATCTTTCTCATAACTGTATGTGCCCATTATATTATGAAAGAGACTGGTTTATCATCCAAGGTCATATCCTGATTTATAGAAGAGGAAAAGAAAGTGAGCAGATTATTTAAAAAGTGGAATAGTGGCTTAAGGTAAAAATAAAATTTTATTTCAGGATAAAGGGAATAATTTGACCCAGTGGAGTGAAGTACAAATCATTTTCCCCAGTATATAGGGTACTATATTCAGAAGCAAATAAAGTTCTGATCAGGTGATGTGTTAGCTGTTCAGTGGTTTTACCCTTGTTGGTTAATATGTTAAGAAGACACATGTATATGGCAGAGATAGTTATGGATTCATACACACAGAGATCAAACTTCAGAGTTTATCGAACATAATAATTCAGCAACACGATTCTGTAAACAAATTACAACAAAGACATGAGTGACTTTGTTAGGACCATCAAGAATTGAAGAGACTATAAGTAAGAAAAAAAGTTTCTAACCACACACACAAAAAAAAGTTCTAACATCAAAAGCCTTCAAGCAGAACTAGGTAGCGATTTCCTGATTAATGGGCTGTGTAATGAAAGAGATGCTTTGAGCATGACCTTTTCAATCTCTATAACATGAGTAGGAGTCATTTAGGTCCCCCCACAGAAGTGTTTTCTGGGCAAAATCTCTTGAGAAGGAAACATATCCCCTATGAGAGACCTAGACTATTGTTTTCTGCATTTTATAAAAGCTAACATAGTAATTCACTGTAAAAACCATTTTAAAATGAGTACTAAAATTGTAACTAAACTATGTTATTTCAACTTAAAAATATACAATAACCTTTGTTTAATAAAGCTTCAATTATTAAAAAGACAACAAAAATATACAGAATGGAGTCATTATTTTCAGAATGGAATCTTTTTTTTTCCTTTTTTGAGAGAGAGAGTGCACACGCAAGTGACTGGGGAAGGGGCAGAAAGACAGGGGGACAGAAGATCCAAAGTGGGCTCTGCACTGACAGCAGAGTCAGAATGGAATCTTTTAATTGAGGTTTTATTTGCTTTTCTTTCGGGTAGAGAACATAATTAAGTTTTAACATCAGAAGATGTAGAAAGAAAGGAGTGTTGACTGACAATGGAAAGTAATCAGAAATACCTAAAATATCTTAAGAATGACAAGAATTTTTAACAATAAGATTGTTTTTTGACAAAGCCAATAACCTTACTTTGACATGTATAGATAATGTTTCAAAATCATTTCTCATCAATTATCAGTGCTGTTTCTCATGCTGTGGTCTTCTCAATTTATATCCCCACACTTGGGGATTTTAATTTATGTGCATGTCAGTGTTGACAATCAATGCTGCCATTTTATAACATGATTATAAATGCCATCTAAGTATGCTATCATTTACCCATCAACACTAATAGAATGGATTAAATTGGTATTTTCTTGTTTTTTAACAGAGGAAGAAGACCCGTTGACGTAATAACAGATATTATACACGCTCATTAAATCTATGGTATTTTGATTTCAGAAATGTTAAATGTGAAAAAATGTACACTGTAGAATTAATAAACTATGAACAAAAAAAAGTGTCCCTTCATTACAGTTTAAATTTTCATTTCAGATTAAGAGAAATTAAATAGCAAAACTTGAAAATCTTCAAGAATAAGTATTTGGAGATATATTTCCCTTTTCTTGGTCCCCACCACATATATTTGGACTTTACTTATTTTTTTCCTCCATATTCCTACTATGAGGCAACAAACTATAGGAATTTGAAATAAGCAAACATAATTGCATTAAAGAAGTAACAGTAGAGTATTCTGATTCTTTTTTTTTTAATTTTTAAAATTTTTTTTTTCAACGTTTATTTATTTTTGGGACAGAGAGAGACAGAGCATGAACGGGGGAGGGGCAGAGAGAGAGGGAGACACAGAATCAGAAACAGGCTCCAGGCTCTGAGCCATCAGCCCAGAGCCTGACGCGGGGCTCGAACTCACGGACCTCGAGATCGTGACCTGGCTGAAGTCGGATGCTTAACCGACTGCGCCACCCAGGCGCCCCAAGAGTATTCTGATTCTTAACAGGAAACTGTGGAATGGCCCACTCTACTTCTTTTGAGATGCTGGATCACTTTCATTGAAGTGGGACATCTGTAACTCCAAGTTTCACTCAGACCTCAAATTCCAAGTTGTTTTCTGCTTTACTCAAGGTAGATATAAGGAATCCAAAGCTAGCCTCAAATGCTCAGAAATGAGTCAATATTATTGTTAGTTTCATTCTAATCTTATCAACTTATTCTCATCCCAACACATTTTTATCCATACTTATTGGAAGGAAAGATAAAAATATTTTACTAAAATACCTATCTTTACATTTAATGGCCTCAAATTATCTCAGTACCTGGTTTTATTCAAAAACCAATTTATTAAAAGACACTTGTACTTTATAGAATTTTAGAAGGCACAAGCCACTGGCCTTGAAGGATTGTCTGTGTGTGTTTTCTTTCTCATTGTGGATTCTTGATATGGACACCAAACATGGTGCTCTGTGTTGAGGGCTTCTGTCACTACCAGTCTCAAGGCTCCCACCTAAGATTAAATTTCACACAGCAATGGATTCTTCAACATTTTCTCTGCTGAATTGGAGTTAGTTTTTAGTGGGTGCCTCTGAATGAAGCCCTTAGATTACATGCCTCAAATCTACATGCAGGGTGGGAGGAGACTGCATAGGTTACTGTCTTCTACTTTGAGAAATGAGACCACAAATAGGGGAGGGCATTCAAATGAAAATAAGCTTTCACAAACAACCACTAGCCATGACTGTATGCAAACATAGATAGCTGTGTCCTCCATCCAAGGCCCGCAGGGTTTTCAGTTGTTGATTCCAAACTGTTCAGATCTCTGCTTTCTCAAATATTATTTATGTTTAATCTGCCTTCTACCTCTGCCTCCATAGATGTGCCTGCTGTCTCAGTCTTTGCCTTCACTGAAGCATCTTACAAAAGACCATGCAGTGGTTATATCAATAACCCCCAGCTCTGTAGGACTCCTATAAAACAGTGACTTCATTATATAAGACTATAGAACATGTAGTTCTATTTTATAATAGTCTAAGAAAAGCAACAGAATAAGATTAGATTGATAAAAATGACCAGAAATCATATAAAATAAACTGTTTTGGTAAAACATTCTGTAGAATCTAATGAGTAATAGTCTAATGAATAGTTAATAATTTTTTATCTTGTTGGTAATATAATTTTATCATCTGTGGTTCCCCTGCTTTAACGAGGAATACAGATTTAGCGTTACTAAACATCCAATATGTTTAGAGGTCTCTTTCAGAAGATTCTTTACAAGTAGGTACATTCTGGATGTCTCCAAAGCCACTATATGTCATTATATTGCCAACTTCAAAATGGTTTCTTAGCAGTTCCATTAGAAAAACATAAGTTAAAAAAAGCAATATTATACCCTCTTAAATATTATTTCTATAATTTTAAGATATATTTTTAAAAGTATTAATCCTTGTAACTCATAGAAGGCATATGTTTTAAATAGGTACACAGAAATGATTTATGCTTTCTGTACTTACTGACTGCCTTTAACTGTATATCCTAAAAATACTTTTAATGATTTTTTAAAATAATTCATCATGAACTGGTGTTCACAAATTTGATTATACAAGGAAGCAGTAGTCTCAGCAATCGAAGTTTCACATTTGGTGTTTAAATTTGCACAATTCACAGCAGGTTGTTTTGAAAACCAAAGGTTCATTTTGAATGCATTTCTCCCTGAGGAATGCATGACTTTGCATCGGGATGGATTTATATAGGTTCATGGAGTAACTAAAGCCTTTAAACAACTCTTTATTTTCCTTTACTGATTTCTGGACTCAAAGGCACTCAATACATTTAAAAGACTCTTTGGCACTTCAGATAACCTTGTAGCATCTCTCTATATTCAAAATTTTAGCAAATATTTTGCAACAAAACATAGCTGATTATACACATTAGTGACTTTTAATAGGTAATCATTGATTAATGTAATCCTTTTTCTGTGATGCTTATCAAGACATAAAAATAACTTAAATGTGAGGAATTGGGACCAGGGAGTAGTCAAATATTATTTTACAATTAAAGCAGGCACTAATAAAATCAGCCTTTTAGTTGTTTGCAAGGATCTCAAAATAGATACAGGTACACATTTGCTCCCCTCACTCATACTCCCAACACATGCACACACACACACACACACACACACACACACACACACCACTTACATTAGTTGAAAACTCTGTGTAAAATGAAGTACACCAATAAGCCTGGTGAAGTTAATATAGCAGATGGAGACTATTGCTGGGTAAGCCTGTGACATGCTTTGTAGTTGTTCATACTGCATATAAAACAGGAATATTTAACTATCCACTGATAATTAATATAACATGAAC
This sequence comes from Felis catus, assembly GCF_018350175.1. NCBI lineage: Eukaryota > Metazoa > Chordata > Mammalia > Carnivora > Felidae > Felis > Felis catus. The sequence continues at coordinate 24,777,237 of NC_058376.1, read as the reverse complement.
CTACATGTATACATATTACCTAATACTTTTACGCCATAATACCAACCTTTTGCTCATTTGGTATACATATTATTCTATTTAGAAATAAACTTTTTTTTCATTGAACCTTTTACAAAACCATGGTACATATTAGCAATTTTACAAACTTGCTGTACAAATTCTGTCAATTCAATGTTCATATCTGAATTTTGTGTCCACCACTTGTTGTAACCTAGAATATATTTTGCATTAGAAACTTTTTCCAACATATTTGACAAATTTTCTCCATTGGCAAACCTGAAAATCTTATAGTCTGTAGTACTATACACAGATTGCTTTTGCTAAGATATATTGTACTAGAAAATACTTAACCAAGAAAAACATGTAGCTTCTCAAATAATTTTCTAAAAGCTATCTATAAATCAAGAAGTAATAAGATGAAAAAACAAGTATTCTATTTTTATTGTAGCAAAGAAACTGTGGTAGTAAGAAAATCACTAATAAAACTTTATGAGTTGTAACAATGCACTATTAAAGATAAATTTTTATCTTTTTATCATTTAACATATTGATCTAGTAAAGTATATTTTTGTGTCTCTATTCCTTCATTATAACACAATAAAATATTGCATATCATTTAGATTTATCTTAAATATAGTACACTTTCAAAAGAAAAAAAAGAGGATGTCTATATCCTGTTAATGATTAGACTATTTTATCATTAGACTTAGACTTATTATTATTAGATTAGACCTAATTTCTATTTAGATATAATGAAAGGAAGCTTCATTTTATTTATCCTAATATATTGGTCTATTTCAATGCATTCTGTTCTATGAATCCTATTGCTGAAAGTAGTCATTTCTTATTTCAGTTGTTTCTGGAAATCATTTTTCATAAAACCTCAAAGATATCGATTTCACATGAATATTGCTGGTCCAACTGGTTTAATAATCCTGTTAGGGGGCACCTGGGTGGCTCAGTCGGTTAAGCATCCGGCTTAGGCTCCTGGTCCATGAGTTCAAGCCCAGCATCGGGATCTGTGCTGACAGCTCAGAGCCTGAACCCTGTGTCAGATTCTGTGTCTCCCTCTCTCTCTCTCTGCCCCTCCCCCACTCACACTCTGTCTCTCTGTCTCTGAGAAATGAATAATCTTAAAAAAATTTTTTTTTAAATCCTGTTACTTAGGTAAACTCTAGTGGTTTGGCCTGTATTAAAAGGAAACCGGAAGTTCAGGTGCAATGGAAGCAGCCATTGGCTGTCTTACTTGACTATTGTTTTATTCTTCTGGGCCACTACATGATTAGCATTCCCACAGCATTCTCTACTTCATTACTCAAGTCCTGTTCTTTAGTCTCCCTATTTCAGTACCTGAACAACAGAGAATGCTGTACTGGAAAAAATAGCACCGCTCTTAGTCTAAATATGCTATTGAACAGTGGCTGGTAGAATATTTTGAAGAAGCACAAGCTATAATAAATCATGGCATCTACCAATGACAGTTTCAAATGAACACGTTTATTGGGCCAGACAAGTACATCACTAAGAGTGTTATTTACCTCAGGTGCTGACATATAGTGCCAGATGTTGGATTTAAACCCTGACTCAGTGATTGCCGCTGAAAACTGCATTGGCATTTTAAAAAGCATCTGTTATAAACAGTGATCTGAGTAAAACATGAACTGCAGAGCTTAATGTAAGCAGCACCGAATGAGAGTTAAGAGTGATTACCTGGACAAATTCAGTAAGCATCGAGTCGTGAGATTCAGAGTACTGATCATGTTTCTGTTAAAGAGAACACGTAAGGAGTCGCCTTTCTAAACATTTCACACCAACGTATGTAAACTGTGTAAACAACTTCTGACATAGCATTAAAATGCTAGTATTTTATGAATTGGTCACAATTTTGCATATATTAGATTCTAAAAGATACTCTAAGTACCGAAGTTGAACCCAGCTGGAGACACTTATGAATTCGAGCAATGTTCATAAGAGTTCCATACTGCAAGTGAGGAACATTTTCACTATAGTAAAATGCATATTATTCAAAGTTCTATAAAGAGTTCTAGAAATAACACATAAGGCACAATATTAATTCTTTACATTAGAAACTAGATAGACATTAAATGTTAAAAATATTACAATAGTTTTGTTTTTAGAAAATATATAATCTCTATTAAATTAAATCATTAAGCTTTACTTAAATGTGATTTAGTGTTTTCATATTCCTTCATTATAATTATGTAGGCTTTAATTTGAATTTTTATTTATGAATATTTTACAAGAAAATATTAAAATCATTTTTTATCCTTTACATTTATCATAGTTTGTGCTTTGATAAAAATGTATTTAAATTTTGTATGATTTGAATAAAATTCCATTTTATTTTGGAATTCTTTAATTCATGACTTTTAATATAATAGGACTTACATGAAAATTTCATTAGTATGAACTTTACAGCTTTTGTCCAACTGAAAGAAATAAAAATAAATTTAATAGATAAAATATAATATAACATAGCATGTCTTTATTTTATTTTTCATTTAAACATTAAGGATCATCAACAGAATGGTTTGATATTTGCAATAAAAATAAGTAAGTCATCTTTATTACTTTTAGTAATAGGAAACCCATTTATTTATATAAATTTTTCCATTGTTTTTTTCAATATAAAGAAATGTTTTTAGGGTAGTAAGATAAAATAATTATTATTTCACAGTTTGTTAGATTGACTTATTAGTTTTGATTATGTACATCCATGCTCTATGAGCCTCTGCGTTCTTGTCCTAGGACCTGAAACTGTAAGGTTAGGTCATCACCGGACTATTCAGCTTGTAAAAATATAGCACAATCCATTTCATCATCATGGGTGAACATAAATTTCCTTGCTTTTCGTTTTTTCATTAAAAACTTATGTTTCATTCTTTTAGTAGTTAAAAAATAGGGATTTAAATGATGGTAACTTATTACTCCCTTTTAAATAATAGTATTATAATTTGCTTTGGGGCACCACTGCTCCTCTAAAGAACACAGCTGATGAAATGGGTGTGTGCTCATAAGTGTCTAATTACATTGTATTTTTTTCCTTCAGAGATTGGTTCAAGGATGCCGAAGTGATCCAAAGGGACGCAATGATTTGGGTAGGACTTTGAAAGAGTGGTTGTCCTCTTATTCCAAGTGTGACAGGAGAACTGGGGCTAAGGAAAGCAGTTACTGGAAACACCATAAGGAACCTACTAGAGCAGCCAAAAGGGGAAATAAAAAATGCAGAGTAAAGAGACAGAGAAACTGAGTCCTTTTGTTATTTATATGATGTTGAATCTGAAGTTGATTCTATTCTTGTATTTGCCAGTCATCTTAGGCCACATATTCTGTTTTGGTTCTGCATGTCTGTATTAGGTTTCCCAAACAGTCCCAATTAATACAATCTCACAGGAGAAAAATGCTTGGGAGAGACTTTTACAATGTTTCTTCAGTACCCTTACCACACATCCCTCTCCCCAAGAGAGTAGTGACTTGTCCAAGGCAATATTTGGGTAAAGGTCACTGATGATGCTCACCAGAATCACATGGGTCTGGCTCCCTCTCTCTTCTTTCTGTGTTGGCCATTCAGATTGGTAGGAAAGACTGGACTTCCAAAAGTAAGAATATAAACCCTAGCCTAATGCAGTGACCCTCTGGTTTTCCAGCAGCTGCATCTGCAAATAAGTGGACAAATCAATCTAAAATGCAGAGGGTCAATGAAAAAGCCCAACTTCAGCATTGGACCCAAGCTATAGCTTTTTACACCTCTTTATTTGCAGTGACTTATCCATTAATCCATCCAGGTTTCTGTAATCAATCAGTATTTGTGGCTTAATACTATGATATTATGAGGATGTGTTAAATACAGTAGTGAGCATGCAGATAGGATGTTGATTTTATGAAGCTTAATCAATAAAGCATATTTTATTTATTATATCAATAAGGCATACAATAAATAATTAATAAAACAAATAATTTGAGAGAATGACAAGTGATAAGTAAAGTAATAAAGTAGTGTAAAGGAATTTAAAGTATCTGGAGGGTACTTTAGAAAAAGTGGTGGGGGAAATCTTTGGCTTAATACTAAATTAAGTCCTATATGGTCAAAAATCAGCAACCATAAAATAAAAAAACAGTAATGAGTCAGAATACTCCGGCAGAAAAGAATAGTGCCCCAACTCTGAGGTTGAAGTGACCTTGGCATGCTGGAAGAAGGGATAAAATGTCACCATGGCTTGAGTAGTGGATGAAGGAGTGATAGAGGAGGAGTTTAGAAAAAAATGATTGAGCGCAGATTTTTTCTTTCATTGACCTTCAGTTTCTACGTGGGCCAAATTTGTCAGCGAGTAGCCTGGAGGAGAAAAGGATGAGAGGCAATCTGAACTGAATCTACAATAGGAATACATCTTATCAATGTATATGGAAGCAAAAGCACTACTTGGCAGTCAACGGGGGTCCCAAAGAGTAGTATATGCTTGATTGCATGAGCTTATAAAAATGTTACAGGAAGGGGGATACTCACATAGGAAAGACCATAGTACCCAAGACTCTTATTGATGATGGAACTAAATGCTTTGTGTCAAGCGCTCCATTCATGAAGTTTCTTTTCTGCTCAAGACAGTGTAAAATAACACTTTACAAAGCTATAGCAAGCTAAGGAACACAGAAGCATAACAGAAAATGCAACTGACCAGAACACAGGACATTCGGAATACTTAACTAGAACAGCGTATCGATTTTTTTTCAAAATTTATTTATTTTGAGAAAAAGAGAGAGAGAGAATGTGAACCAGGGAAGGGCAGAGAGTGAGGGAGATGGAGAATCCCAAGCAGGCTCTGTGTTGTCAGTGTGGAGCCTGACATATGGCTGGATCCCATGAACTGCAAGATCATGACCTGAGCTTATACCAAGAGTCAGACACTTAAACAACTGAGCCACCCAGGTGCCCCTAGAACAAGGTATAAGTGTTAAGCAACATTCAACACTTACCTACTGAAACAGATAATCTACAAAACATCAATGGTTTAATTCAAGAGAAGTTTAGTTCTTTTTCACATGAAATATAAATGGGTGTTCCTGATAGGTAAGAACTTCTCCAATTGCTTCTCCGTGTAGTAATCCAGGCACCCTGAGCTCTTCTCACCTTTGTTTCCACTGTCTTTTCATCTATGCTTACCCACATCAGGCCAGGTGAGAAAGAACAAGGTTTGTTGGTGGGAGGTTTCTATGTCCCTGGCCTTGAGGGGGTACACATTGCCTCTGTGCATGGCCTCCATCCATACGTTACTGAGAGAGGCTGGGTATGATATGACTCTGTTTCAGAAAAAGAGGGTAATGAGTTTAGGGTGAACAAATTATAGTCCCCCACAGTGTATTTCTCATGTCTTCAACTATCCTTACAAAAGAAGGTGTAGAACTGAAGAATTGCTACTGACTCATTCCTCGGAGTTAAGTTCAAATTGACCACCCAAGTCCTGCTAAAACTTCAGCTCCAGTCTTGCAGTTTCTGAAACCTGCTCTGTGTCTAATATGGCCTGAATTCCTCACAACTGCCAGGACTTTGAACACTGAGAAATTCTGGAAATAAAAATGACTCTATCTGACTTTCTCCAATCTAACTTGTAGATTCTTCTGGCTACTTACTCCCTGAAAAACAGTATTCTTGGACTGTTGTTGCATTGCCATGTTTTCATGAAAGCTTAGTGGTTTCTTTCACTCACAGATCTTGGTTTTTTTGTCCATTTCCGTCTGTGGCTGCACCTGCAGTGGATGTTCAGGAGCCTAAGGCCATTTGCATTTACAGTTTAAGTTTGTGTACTTTCTGAACATGCCCTTCTTTTCTTAGTAGTAAGATTCTGATATTGCTTCCAAGTTTCATGTGCCAGTAATATACCTATAATTTTTCTTAGATACCGATGTGAAGCCTGCTTTCTTTTTTTTTTTTAGAATTTTTTTAATGTTTATTTATTTGTTTTTGAGAAAAGAGATAGAAAGCAGGAGAGGGGCAGAGAGAGGCGGAGATAGAATCCCAAGCAGACTCCACACCATCAGCACACAGCCCAATGCAGGGCTTGAACTCATAAACCATGAGATCATGATCTGAGCCGAAACCAAGAGTCGGATGCTTAACTGACTGAGCCACCCAGGTGCCCAAGCCTGATTTCTTTTTGAAACCACATCTCATGGTCTCTCATTTTAATAGCTGCTAACTTAAGACTACCTGTGATATTAGTTTTGGGATAGGCACACTATTAATCTGATTTTTGCCATAGAGCTATGTCTTAGTAGTTTTTTTCCTTAGGTTCTCCTTCACTGCTTGGTATTTTAAAACATTCTTTTTTTTCCCTCAAGACTTCATTGCTAAAAATCTTTAAATGTCTTTCATGCTCCTCTCATTTATTTCAGTAAACTAGCCAATTATTTTTTGAACTCATTGCTCCTACATAATGCCTTCCTAAAATAAATACAAATTAAGACGCAACCCTATCCTTCCTAAACCACTTCATTTAGATCTAAAGGATCCAATATAAGTTTTGTCTCTATCCTAGTGCTAAGAAGTGTCCCATATTTTAAGAATTTATTGCAGCTATGGCTACACTGTTAGAACAAAGTTTGATATTAGGTGTGTAAGTGTTACAGCTAAAAAGGTAAATTGTTAAAAAAAAATTCAAAAGCTCTTTCATATAGAGTTCAAATGGGAATTGTTGATCCATAGTTCAGAAATCTAGGTCCTGCTATCCAGGTCAGTGCCATCTTAGGACTCAAGGTTATCGATAACAGATTGGAAATCAAGTAAAGGAGGTGACAGATAACTCTGCTAGGCAATTGGGCACGGACACAAGTATCCCTTAAACAATCTGGGAAGTCTAGTTATAGCTGTGAGTCCAAAAAGTGCAGATAGGTTTTAGTGACCACGGGCCAGATGTTGAACATTGAGAAATGGGAATCATAGAATAAGAGGTTTCTAAAGTCCTACTTGCTCTCCAACAGCAAACCAACATTCCAGAGCAGACTGTTATTAGACAAGTACCGCATCTACCCGGAATAAATGCACTTGAACTTAAAACATAGGTATAGAGATCAGGGAGTAGTCTAAAACAATGACTCTTTGCTCAGAACACTACTCATAGAGATCAAGGAAGAGTGGAGAACAATGACTCTTTTCTCCATATTTGGAGAAGTCCAGAGTCCAGAAGTTCCATGAGATGAATAGGAAGGCTATGCTTAAGTTAAGTGTCATGCAAAATGTATACCGTTCTTCTTTTGGTTACTTTCAACCCAGCCTACATCTGTCTTCTTAAAGTTTTAAGTTAAAGAACCAGTGCTACCATTATTGCTGCAATCATTATAGTAAGAACATAAAGACTACTTACACCTAGTCTATTATTTTCAAGATTCTGTTCCCTATTTTCCCGTTAAAATTCTTGAAGGTGGTTTATTTTTATCTGGGTGAGCAACACACATCCCAATTATATTTAATGACATACACAGAGTATAAGAACGGCAAATATAGGGCTCTGCACTTGGCAGCGGATTTGCTCACAAAAGCCCCATGAGTGGCTAAAGCATTAACATTTCCATTCGATATATTTCTAACGTAAAAGTACATGAAGGGTTATGCAGCAAAGCTCTGAGGAAGCTGCAAGTGGTCAAGTGGTCAGGTTTAACAATAGAAACCAAAGTGTTAAAAACACAATTTGATAGTATGACATGGGAAGTTGGCATAGAAAAAGACTTTTAAGCAATGAGGAGAAAAGTATTTCAGATAGCACTCAACATCACATTGTTCTCATCTTACATAATCAAAGAGGGTTTTTATATTAGCTGCATCAGAAATTCGGTAAGACCCACAGAGGTATACTAACAAGTGAGCCACCCAAACTCCATTATTATCTGAATGTGTGTAGAGGGAAATGTGAACAAGATTTTAGAGTTGTGAAAGGATAATTTATAAGCATACGCTTGAGCAACTTAGAGACTTAGAAAGACAAAGCTCCATATAACTGCACCTAAGACAGCCTAACAGCAGACATGAGATGGGAAGAGATGAAGTACAGAGACAGACCAATTAGACTCCACACAAGGGAAAAAGAAGGGGTCCCAGATCAGAAGTAGGACACACATTCTTTTCAGGGGAAAGTTTTGGTGGATATAATCAATGTTGCATTGTAGGGAATCCTGGTATTACTTCAAATTTGTGTGTATAATTCATCCTTTGGTTTCTGTCATTTCTGATAGAAAAAGCTGCCTTTTGATTGCAAAGCAAAAAGAGAATATTTTAAACAGAATAGAAATGCCCAATTATGCTTGTTGCTAAAATGTGGGGACCCAAAATAGGAAGGCCAAGTATGCAACACTCTTTTTTTTTATCTTTTTTTTTTTTTTTTTTTTTGAGAGAGAAAGAGAGTGCACGTGGAGAGGGGAAAGGGCAGAGAGAGAGAGGTGGAGCATCTTAGGCAGGCTTCATGGGAGCTCAAAGTCACAACCATGAGATCATGACCTGAGCCAAAATCAAGACTAGGACACAACTGACTGAGCTACCCAGGCACCCCTGCTGCACTCTTATTTAATGGAGCCCCAGTAGGGCTTTCTTCTTTTTGGTGGCGCCACATAATTCTCACTTTCCCTGAGTCACAGAGGTCACAAAAACTTACTTCTTTTGCTTCCTTATTAAGAAGTAATTACTATCTCAAACTACAGAGAATATCTTAACTAATGTTATTTTTTGAATCAGCAAATATATGTCAAAAATTAATAAGCATATTGCATGAAAGAGTGAACTAATATGCTACTTTTAAACAGTATAATTTAAATCCATGAAAACTGTTAGGCATTGTCAATGATTATGCCAAGGATCATGCCCACTAATCAACGCTGGTATGTAACCTCAACTAAGAAAGACGACATTATAGTAGAACAGGAATATGAAAAATGATTGTAAGTCTTCATTGAAGTGGAAAGCAAGTTCCCATTAGATATTCATAGTATTCTAGGGTCTGTGGACACTATCACTTGTTATTGTTGCAGAAAACCAGAAATAGACATGTTTTATTTTCTTAGCAATAGTAGAACATATCCCTTGAGAATGTAATAGATTTGTTTCTTTCTCCAAGTGCCTCCATCTCAACACAATTTAGTGTCATGTAAATGTAATAGTGATGTGCCTCTCCCTAAAACACATTTAGTTGCTTCCTTATCTCTGTAATCGATTCCTTTAAATTTCTTAAGTTTTCACTCTAAGATGATTAAGAGCAAAGTGATATTAAGTGCTTCTTGGCAACAATTGTATTACTTTCCCTGACCTTCAAAATACATATAACATTTGTCTTGGACAAAGCTATATGGTTGCTCAATGTTGTGGACAGCAAGATTCATCTGGCATTGTTAACATGAGCAGCAGAGAAGCAAAAAGTTAACTGAGCTTACACTTTTTATAACCCCATGAGAAGTTTTAAAACCATATTAGGAGCTTTCAGATAGTTGATGTCAGAAAATCTGTGCCACAGCATAAATGACATGGCAAGTCGAACAAAGTATCCCATTGAAAAGATGGTATTAACATGGAATATTTTTATTGTATTTGGAATACATGTAGTATCAAAAGATAAATAAATTGGAAAAAAATTTTTAAAAAAAGGGGGGGCACCTGGGTGGCTCAGTCGGCTAAGCGTCCGACTTCGGCTCAGGTCATGATCTCGCGGTTCATGAGTTCGAGCCCAGCGTTGGGCTCTGTGCTGACAGCTCAGAGCCTAGAGCCTGTTTCAGATTCTGTGTCTCCGTCTCTCTCTCTGACCCTCCCCCGTTCATGCTCTGTCTCTGTCTCAAAAGTAAATAAACGTTAAAAAAATTTTTTTTAAAAAGATAAATAAATTGGAACCACAAGAAATAGTGACAAAGGTTTGAAAACCTCAAGTCAAAATGTGTTATATATACACTATAGCCTGAATGATTTGAATATTTTCTCTTAATGGCATTTATTCAACAATAATGATATTTCCCAACCAAGATTTAATTGGCAATATCCTAAATTACAGATAGTTTGGTAAAATGGCCAATGTCCCTTGAAAATCATTAGAATAAGTTTGCAGTGTTTCTGGGTCAAGGTCACTCAATTTCAGAAAAAAAGTAATCAAGAAAGAAATAACCTAGTTTAACAAAACAAAACAGTAAGCTCAAAATATGGAAATGCATATTTAGGGTTATTGCATTTCTTATAAAACGTGGATAATTTTTTTTAATTGAGAATGTTGCAAAAGATAATTTTGGAGTTAAATATATCCTAGAGAAGACCAGTATTATTTCCATATGGAGAATATGGGTGATCAAAATCGCAGGCAGTCATCCATTCTAAATATCAAGTTGCATATAGGAATTATAGGAATTATTGTTTTTGCTTTTTTACAAAATTTAATCTTATTCCATCAGAGTGCAAAATGTTCATCTCTGTTTACTAATTTTTAACTTCTTATATACATAAATGCTGCTTGTTTTTCCGATTCATGGTTCTTTATTCTGCAGAAGTGATTTTTTTACATATGTTTTAAAAATGAGACTAAAAATGAAAAAAAACTTAAACACAATATATAAAAGTAATCTAGAGAAAGTTCAAAGAATAAATTTGTAGTTTTATTTCCTTTAAACAAAGTTGTTGTTTTCAAGATTATTTTGTGTCACAAACCTATTTCAGAAAATATGCAATTATTTTTAAATGGTAATATTCCAATGTCTGCCAACATCTTTGTAAGACTTAAAATTATTAGAAATATATGAAAATATGTAAAAATAATTTAAAATATTCAAATAAAAACTGCCATGTTCTTTAAAAACCTTATTTTAATTCTTAAACTCTACTTTAGCTCTGAATTTCAACGTTAACTCTTAATTTCAATTTCCTTCTTCAGATTTTTATGAGAAAAAATTTCTTAGTAATACTTTTCTGCATGATGACAAGACTACGGTGTGTGTGAGCTAGCTTGACAATAAATAAAAAAAATTTTCTAAAAAATAATAATAATACTTTTCTGCATAATTTTTGGCTACATTCTTCTTCTTCTTAGTAGCAAACTTTGCTCTGGGAGTCAAATTCAGCACTAATTAGTTTCACAACTACAGGCAGGCAGGGAAATTTCCTCAAGGAATTAATTTCCAGTAGAGGGAAATACATTTTGTACCTGGCACGATATTCACAGAAATAAAATATTTAATGGCCATCTATGGTAAGACATTTGAGTGAACTGTAACTTATTGAAGTATAAAATAACATGCCAAGTGAATGTTTCTTTTACCTATAAAATATAAATGTCATAAAATTATAAAAATTATATAAATAAAAAATTCAATGTCTTCTGTAAAGTCTTATTATAGCCTTTAAAATAATAGATTTTCTCCCAATAGGTTTGTGAATGTTGTGTATTTAATGCAAAAACCGCCAAAATTTAAAACTAATTATCATATGTCAATTAAGTTTTACCAACCCAAAGATAATTCTGTATTTCTTTCCCTAATATATATCATAATTATCCCTTGTAAAATGTATTGAGCAATGTTAAAATGTCTCTTATTTTCAGGATTTTAGTCTACACAGAGACTCACGACACTACTTCATTCTTTGATTTGGGCAATAAAAATTCATTTTAAAAAATCCCTCATACATCTTCACCACATTTGGCTCTCTGAAGGTATTTTTGAGATTTTGTAGTTATAGTACGAAAGCGATAAAGTGGGAGAGGAAACATTTTCACGTACTACTTTTTCCATGTTTTACTTACTGTGTCAATCTCATAGATGGTTTCACACTTATGTCCTTGGATATTAATGAGCACATATCTCTATGTCTACTACTACCAAAAATACTTTATTAGTAGTAAGAACAAATATCTAAACATCATTCGTCTGAAACTAGTTCTATATTACCTTTTATCTATTAATGTTGTCCAGTTAAGAAAGAAATACATATTCATAGTAAATACAAATAAGAAATAGTACAGAAAATATATAACGATGAGCAATAAACTTAATGCTACAATGAATATATCTCTAAATTAATCTGTGTTCACCTTTCTTAGAGTTTGGTAGGGTACCCCAGAGGGTAATGACTAAGTTAAATTTGTTTAAATAATTTTTAAAAATCTTGATATGTCTTGCCAAATCACTTCCCAGAAAGTGATACCAATTTATTTTCATAGCAATGCATGGGACTTTATAATACCATTATCAGAATTGGATATTTTTATTAAAAATACAAAATACAGAGGGGGTGCCTGGATGGCTCAGTCGGTTAAGCATCTGACTTCAGGTCAGGTCATGATCTTACCGTTTGTGGGTTTGAACCCCGTTTGTGGGTTTGAACCCCTGCAGAGCCTGAAGCCTGCTTTGGATTCTGTGTCTCCCTCTTTCTTTGACCCTCTCATGCTCATGCTCTGTCTCTCTCTGTCTCTCAATAATAAACGTTAAAAAAAATTTTTTTAATACAAAATACATGCTCAGACTTTTATTTCTGATATAATGGTATTAGCAACTGATTTGAAATGACAGTTTGTTACATATTTACATTAAGTGTAATGTATGTCTATGTCCATCCAACCTCATTATTTATAGAATTCATATCCACAAATTATAGATTTGCCTACTTGCTAAAATTTACTTGTAATTCACAATCAATACACCCTGGTGGTTTTCCTGGTTATCTGTGAAAACTTTGATTCTCCCAGTGTGCATGTGCCCAGTCGAGGTCTGATAGAGTGACATACGGTCTTCTTATTTCTGCTTTCATGCTATAAACAATTGTTCTTTTTGCAGTCTAATACTACATTTTTTACATTTTATGCTTTTTGTTGGTGGTTTTGCTGTTTAAAATGGCCCCAGCATGGTGTTGTAGTGCTGTCCACTGTGCCTAAACACAAGAAGGCTGTGATGTGTATTGTATTAGAACAGGTCAGTTCAGGCATGAGTTGTACTGCTGTTGACCATGACTTTAATGTTAATGAATCAGCAATGTATTTTAAATAGCGTGTCTTGACCAGAAACACAGATAAAACAAGGTTACATTTTGACCAGTTCATAAAAATATTGTGACCAAAAGATCACAGCATCCTAACCTTGTATTTCCCCTAGAAGCATTAGTTCAATATTTACTAATTTTGTGGTTGTGGGGACTTTGCAGAACATGAAACTATGACAAATAATGAGAATTGACTGTGTCTATTCATATATAAATCCAGCCTTCAAAAGTAAAGGAGATATTATTCAAGTGCTTACAAGGAAGAGAAACCTGAAAACCAGAATGGTAAGCAGATAATGAAGCTTTACCTACCATGGATGTATTAGAAACAAAGAGATATGTGTTTTAGCAGATGTATGATAAGAGATGGGACCTTGGGCTCTACGTGACACAGGGAAATAAGTAAGACTTCTGGATAAAACCAGAACTTCATTTCATACAAAAATATGATTCCTTTGAACGAGCCCATATACTAGCAAGTAGACAGGAGAAAGAAATGTGTCTTTTTCAAACTTATTTAAAAAGTACATACTATTGGGGTGGCTAGAGGGGGCTCAGTTGGTTAAGCATCTGACCCTTGGTTTTGGCTCAGGTCATGATCTCAAGGTTTTGTAATTTTGAGCCCCACATAGGACTCTGCACTGACGGCACAAAGCCTGCTTGGGATACTCTCTCTCTCTCTCTCTCTCTCTCTCTCTCTCTCTCTGTCTGCTCCTGCCCCTCTCATGCTATCTCTGTCTCTTTCAAAGATAAATAAATAAACTTTAAAATACAATTCCCTAATGACAAAAAAAAAGTTTAAAAAAATTATATACTACTATTACTATGCCTGTCTTAGACGATTTGGATTACTATAACAAAAATACCATAGGCTGGGTAGATTTAATCAACATTTATTTCTTACTGTTCTTGAGACTCAGAAGTCTAAGATCAAGGTACTGGCAGATATGGTGTCTGAGAGACCTCTTTCTGCTTTGCTGTGTCTTGGCTGAGTACAAAGGCAAGGGTGGTCTTTGAGGTCTCTTTTATAAGAAGAGCACTACCCATTCATAAGGGCTCCATGCTCATGGAGGCTAATCACCTCCCAAAGACCTCACTTCCAAATACCACCACATCGGCAATCAAGTGTTAACATAAATTTTAGGTGTGACAAATATTCAATAGATAGAAGACCCTATAACAATTCATTAATTTGAGGATACCATAAATTAGGGCTGAAGTTCAAATTCAGATTGCCTTCACTGATGGTGTAACTCAAGCTGAGACATTTATGTTAATATGGTCCCAATATGGTAACTCTCCTGGAGCATCTGGTAATAGTATTAGCAAAATGATTTTGGTGAGACATACCCACAGTACAGGCTTCAAAGCACTTCCATGGGCAAAGCCATATAAAGATAGACTTCACTTTTTCAACATATTAAAAAGAACTTATAGCAGCAATTCACTATGAATAATAATAAGAAATATAATTAGTGAAAGTATATTCAGGATGATTTTTATAACAAATTATTTTATATGCAGATTTTTTAAGAAATATAAGTACTATTGAGAAATTTAAAGTATGGCTAGGTACAGCCATGGTTTAGAAATAAAAAAGTAAAATCTTAAAAGAAATATGGGTCAAAAGTTGAAAATGCAGTGGTAAAAATAATAGTAGATGAGTTCAATAGATATTATATGCAGTAGAAGAATTATTTTTGAACTGTAAGATAGATTTGAAGGGATTCTCTAGAGAAAAAGAAATGGAAAATATAAAACTGAAGTTGAGAAACATGAAAGTTAAAAACATATGTTCTATCATTTATCCATAAGAATACTAAAATAGGACAGAAAACAAATATAAAAATGCTTAAGAAGCAATACTTCAAATGATACCTATATTGAATATTTCAGAATTTGTGGAAGGCATGGATTCTCAGGTTTATAAGCACAGCAAGTCCAAGCATGATTAAAACAAAACAATTATATCTCTTCACACCAAAACTGCATCCCTATATTTATTAATAATATTGTAGAACACTAAAGAAAAAATTCTTAAAATCCACCAGAAATAAAAAGACATTACTATAAAGAGTCAATAAATATACTGAAAGGGAAATCCTCAAGAACAAGAATACAAGTCATAAGATTATGAAACAAAAAATATATAGAGGCACAGAAAGCTTTACATTATAATCATGAAAGTAAAGTACAAACAAAAGTCAAAAGAAAACAAATGGAGCCTAATTACTATCAAACACAATAGAAATTGCTGCACAAGAACAATTTATCAAAAGCACATAGTTCAAAAGATTTTGAACCCAATTATAGGATCTGAGAAGATATTTTTAACATATGAATGTAAAATATTAACTTACATGTTAGAGAAACTGACAAAATCACCACATCTTTGGGATATTTCGATGCACTCAGTCAGCTCTATATTAAGCAAACAAAATCGGTAAGAATACAAACTATTCAGGAAATCAAAATCTACAACTTGATCTAAGGTAAAATCTGGCACCAAACAGTTAAACTTTTAAAATTATAGTGAGCAGTTTACATAACCTGCAAGCAAGGTATAAAATTGGACACAGACATCAACCCACCACCTGCTATGATCCCTATATATACAGTGGGCACTAGGCATAGAATTCTGATTTGTAGCCTCTAAAATTTGGAGGTTCCCCCAACAAAGCTACAGCAGATACTACAAGAAATTGATTATGAATAGCATCTAATTATTTATGTTTCTTTCTTCCCAAATAAACTATTTGGGGACTGGTTGGCAGACCCTGACCACATTCCTGTGCCTTAGTTAAAATTAGGTTCCTTTGGAGAGGCAGGTTTCTATTGGAAGGCGATTCTTTCTGGAAGTTTGGTGTTCTTTGTAACCAAAGGTTCTAGCATCCTAAGTCTAAAAATTGGCATGGTATAATTGTAGAAAAATGACTCTTTCTTTCCACTTCAGAACCACTTGATCTTCAAATGTTATAGCATTTAAACCTGGAGCCATTTTCTCTTTATAGTAAAGCCATTTGATTCCATTCAAAAGGTATGAAACTTTCTCATCTCTGAATGAGGTGTTGAATGCTCACATTCTGGAATACAGACAATTCACTTCTTTCCCAAGAATAGATTTGCTTACTTGCTAGAATGAAAGTTAAACTCTTATCTTTCTCCAGAGGAGAAGAGGGGCACATGTTTCAACTCTAATATAAACTCCAAGATTCGTAATTTCAGAATTGCTCTCCTTACAGTATTATTCTGTTATCAATATCAACCAATGCAAGATCATTTGAGTCTTATGATGTCACTATGTGCATTACTGGGTATGCATAGTGGCATTGTGGTACTAATGTAAATGTTGTTATTGTTGTGAGTTATAAAGGCCTGACCTGGGGGCACCTGGGTGGCTCAGTTGGTTAAGCATCCGACTCTTGGTTTCCACTCAGGTCATGATCTCACGGCTTAGGGGGTTCAAGCCCCATATTGGGCTCTGAGCTGGCAGCATGGAACCTGCTTGGGATTCTCTCTCTCCCTCTCTTTCTGCCCCTACGCCACTTGTGCTGCCTCTGTCTCTTTTAAAATAAATAAATAAAAACTTAAGAAAAAATAAAGTCCTGATCTGATTCAGAGTATACCCACAATACACACAGACTACCCACACACACACACACACATCTGGTCGAATGAGTAACATCTTGGACATTTCTCAGTTTCTGGCTGAATAGTTTCAATTTCATAGCAAGTACACTTCTCAGATTATGGGGAATTATTTAAATTTTGGCTTTTAGTAAAAACAGATTTTAGTGCTAGAAAGTATATGAGATTAAAAATTGTTATATGCAGTAACAGTGCGATAAATTTCAACGATGATTTATAATAAAAACTCTTACCAAAGTAAAACTAAAAATGTCTTCTGGTATGGATAAAATAGACATACACCAAGTTTTAGAATAATCTAATTCTTAATTTTGAAACACTAGAAGAATTACCTTTAAAATAGGAACAGGGGCACCTGGGTGGCTCAGTTGGTTACGCATCCAACTTCAGTTCAGGTCCTGATCTCGCAGTCTATGAGTTCAAGCCCCACATCAGGCTCTGTGCTGACAGCTCAGCTCAGCTTCAGGTTCTGTGTGTCTCCCTCTCTCTCTGCCCCTCGCCCACTCACACTCTCTCTCTGTCTCTCAAAAAAGAATAAATGTTAAATAAATAAATAGGAACAAACTGCTTACATTCAGTGCTATACTGTTGGCCTTATTCAAAAGAAATAAAGGTGTAAGAGTTAGAAAGGAAGAAGCAAAATTGCCATTATTCATAGATAATTAGATTCTCTACTTAAATAATTCAATGTAAACTACATATAAAATTCTAGAATCAATAAGAGTTTATTAACTTACTCCATATAACTTACTCCATATGAAATCAATGCTTAAAAGTCAATTGCATTTTTATATACCAGAGGCAATTAGAAAACAAAAGTTATAGAGACCATTTGTAATATCAACCAAAACTACAATATATCCAGCAATATATCTAACTAACGTAATCTAACTAACGTATGTAAGACCACTGAGAAGAATATTACAACAATTGTATAATATTATAAGACTACAGTAATCAAAATTAATATGCTCATGGGGAAGAGAAAATAATTATCCCCAAATTGATTTTTTAAATTTATAAAGTTTCAATTAACACTCAACCAAGGGAAATTTGCCAAGTTAATTCTAAAACTCAAATGGAAAAACAAAAGTTTAGTAATGGCCAAAAATATTTTGTGTTCAAAAACTTGGGCAGAAGAATTTCTTTTATTGCAGATCTCTAATAAGGCTCTAGTAATTTTAAAAAGTATGTTAGTATAAAATAAAGAATATTTCTATTATAACAGAAAGCATAGCCTAGATACTTAAGCCTAAAAAGTAGCTATATGACACCGATGGGTACTGCAAGGTAGTGAGAAAATGATAGCTTTTGTGTGGAGATGCTTCATTATTCCTTAAAAAAAAAAAGAAAGAAAGAAAGAAAAGCAAAAAAAAAAAAAAAAAAAAAAAGATGACCTAATCCACACATTCACTGTACACAAAAAGCAATTTCAGTTAACATAAAACTTATGTTTGTTGACTTGCCATTCCAATTGGAACACTTTTGAGAATGATAAGGTGGATTCTTACCATAAACATTTTACTGGATTACTGGACGGGAATGCAAAAGAAGAGGTGTAAGCCATGTCTCACTTGGGCACATGGGGCCATAAATGTGCATTTAGTCTTGGATTGTGAAACTGAAAAGTTTTTGTATCTGAAAGTAAAACTTGATTGAAGTCTCTGTGTTTATTTCTTTATTGAATCCCTATGCTCTAGATATTATTACAGACACACACAGAGGTATTGCATGTTTGGTTCCACACCATCACAATCAAGTGTCAGGATAAAGGGAGTCAAATGAATGTGTTTGTTCCGCAGTTTATGTAAAGTTATATTTACATTGTACTCCTGAAGCAGGCTCCAGGCTCCAAGCTGTCAGCACAGAACCCCATGTGGGGCTTGAACTCATGAACAGTGAGATCATGACCTGAGCTGAAGTCAGACGTTCAACCGACTGAGCCACCAAGGCACCCCAAGAAATTTTCAGAAAAAAGCACATACCTTGATCTTTTTTATTATTTTTTTTATGTTTATTTACTTTTGAGGGAGAGAGAGACAGAGTGTGAGTGGGGAAGGGGCAGAGAGAGGGAGACACAGAATCTGAAGCAGGCTCCAGGCTCTGAGCTGTCAGCACAGAGCCAGATGCAAGGCTCAAACTCGTGAACCACGAGATCATGATCTGAGCTGAAGTTGGACACCTAATTGGGGTGACTGTGGCGGTTTCTTAAAATAAGACAATAAATTTGCCATATCCTTTGGCTCTACCTTTCACAACTTCTCTGTAGCATGCAATGCTGTTTGACAGCAGCTTACCCACAGAACTTCGTTCAAAATTGGAGTCAATCCTCTCAAACCCTGCCCCTGCTTTATCATATCAGTTCATGTAATAATTCTCAATTTTTTGTTGTCATTTCAACAATCTTCATAGAATCTTCAGCAGGAGTAGACACTCTTCCAAGAAACCACTTTCTTTCCTCATCCATCAGAAGCAACTGCTTGCCCATTAAAGCTTTATCATGAGATTGCAGCAATTCAAATATAATAATAATAGTAAACATTTAAATATTGTGAGAATTGCCAAAATGGGATACAGACACGTAGAGAGAAAACGTTTTTAGGAAAATGGTGCCAATAGACTTACTCAACGTAGGGCTGTCATAAATCTTCAATTTGTAAAAAACATAGTATCTGTGAAGCACAATAAAGCAAGGCACAATAAAATGACGTATGCCTGTATTATCTTTATTTCGTCAAATAAGAAGGATGTGTTTTTATCTGAGCTGTAAAAGAAAGAAAGAACACATAGATCCGTAAACACTTTAAAGAAGAATAAAATTGATGGTCCTAAGATTTCTTGGCCTTGATCTTCCTTACACATTAGGAAGTAAATGTTTCCACAGAGTATAAAAATGACTACTTCCACCGAATTGAAAAAATAAAGAATAGTCCTATAAAAGAGGTAATTGCCAGTACCTTGAGAATGAGAAACAAATTTTGAGCAAAACCAAAAACTAAGTTTGGCCTGTTTACACATTTGTAAATTGATGTCAGCAATATCGGCTGAGATAGTTTTTGTTTAAGTACGACTGAAAAAAAAAGTTGCTGTAACTTTGTTTTTAGTTTTTGGGTTTTTTTGGAAATATACTGAAGATAGCTGAAAAGGACTTACATAGATTAGCTTTCTATTGTGTTTTGAGGTCTAATCATAAAACAAATAGAAAAATTAGAAGTAAGTCTACCACTTGTTGAATAAAAGTGTCTATTTCTAGAAACATCAATTTCTAAGATAAAATATTAATTTCTACAACTTGTATGTTTCTGTATGCGCATGACTGGGGACAAGTTCTTAAATTTTGCTGACAAACTATTGTTATTCTGATGTTAATTTAACATTCAGGCTACATTAGGTCTTTCTGATTAAATGAATAAATATTTATCAAAAGTATAGTCTCTCCAGATACTATTGTGTACATTGACATAAGGCTGTGAAGTAAATAGACAAAACTCCTCACCTTTATCAAATGTTGGCTGGAAAATATCTAGTTAGGAAAGAGGTTGCCTTCTTAATCACTGATAGGATGATTAAGAAAGATTTGTGAAAGAATTTCAATCTAAAATAGAACCAGAGGATACAAAATGGGGAATCTCATGCATCTTCCCTCAAGAATATGAAATTTAATGTCTAGGACGAATTTCTCATCCATGCCTGATTTACAGAAAACTGATACTATTGGACTTTTCTTGAATGACGGGAGGTTGATCAGAGGTTGTTTCATACCAGCCTTGGAAAGTTTTGCCAGAGGAGCAGGTGAGAGATGACCCAAGTTAGATTGGTCCTGCAAAGTGGATTGAATTGAGTGTTGATTGTGGGACTGCATCAATTGAGTCTGCTCAGGAAATATTCAGAGTTGGTCTCCGTTTGTTTGTCATCTTAGCTGACTCTACCTAACCTCTCTTTTCTTCACTTTCTCTGCCCATAAATAAAACCTACTCCAAACCCTCAAAGGACTCGCCTTCAGCTTGTCCCGAATTGCAGTTACTCTGTTATTCCCACAATACACATCATTTTGAGCTTGCCTTAGCTTACTTCTTCACTGAGGTCAACAAGTCCAAATTATTTGCAATATAAAACTAAATTTATGTTTTATGTAAAGAGCACAAGGTGCCTAAGAACACTGATGCTAACTAAGCTCTGTTTCAGTTCTTTGGAGAGAGTAAAACGACAAAATAGTTTACTTATTGTTTTAATATACCATAAAACGATAAGCATGATGCTTCTCCTATCTATACAGATATTAACTGATAATGTTGTAATAAACTAAGGAAGGTAGCTTCTTAAAAGCATGTGATCCAGATGGAGGCAGGATACCAAGAGACTTCTTGGGACCAATTAAAAACACTGGTAAATACTGTGCATATTTTATGCTAGCTGTTAGAGAATATAAATGGAGAACTGATTATCATTTCAACTGAGAACATTACATAATGGCTCCATTGACTGTACTTACTTTCAGGATGTTCATGTTCAATTTAAGACATGCATTATCCTCACATAAAGTTCTTTGTGGCTTCAATCCTGGCATTGTAATGGACTTTCTCTTACAAATGATTAAATTGCTCATATTTTTCAGTGAACATTTAAGGTCACTAGAGTGCATTTGAGAAATATTCTAATTCAAATAGACCAGTGACTCACTTCTAAAAAGGAAGAATTCATTCATTTATGGCTATCAACCTGGATCCAATGCACTGCACTGATATTTTAAAGCAGACCAGTATTAATTATTAAAGAGTATATTGTATATTAATTAACAATTCCTTAATATGCCTTTAGAAACTGATTATAATTAAGTCCAATTCTGATTAAGATCATGTGTGTGATTCTTACAGTTTAGAATAACTGAGTTGGTTATATATTTAAATAAGAATAAATCCAACATATGAGAAAATAACGTGGAAAAATAGTCTTGTGTTGTTTTTTGTTTTGTTTTGTTTCAAATGGGTTTTGGCCTTATAAAGTATGTTATTGCTTTTGGAATTAGATAAGGAAACTGAAGAAGCAGATAGTGTGAAAATATACATTGTAACTGTTGACATTTGAAAATCTGTATGAGAAGCCATTCCTTTGATAACCTATTTTAATTACATATATGCCACCTTCTCTATTCTCTTCCTTCGTTGCTATACTGAAATCTCTTAAAATTTGACGTAAGGGGCACAGAAAGTGCACACAACTCTTAGGATAAAGATAGAGGTTGACAGCAGAGGAACTTTCTTCAGCTCTGTGTTGTCTATTCCAACTCTGTAGAAACAGTGATCTAAGACCAGAAATGTTCGTTCTTAATATGGGAGTTTATGAAAAGCCTTGTCAATGATAAGACAAAGTTTGCAGATGCAAAATGTATACCAAAAAGACTGTTTTTAATAACATTGGCATAAATAAGTGAGATTTAAATGTGAGTGACTAATTTTTTTTAATTCACACTTAATTTTATATTAAACTTAATAGAAATGCATATTTCTACTAATTAGTATTTTTGTGATTTCTTTGGTATTGTGAGTGATATTTTCCCTCTCAAAGAGGGGTAAAATGCTTCAGAAATTTTGAAGCGAATGTCATGGCCCTGGTACCTATTCATAGATGCTTTCTAGGGACTGGGTCAATAAAAGTAAAACATCTCTGGGGCGCCTGCGTGGCTCATTCAGTTGAGAGTCTGACTTTGGGCTCAGCTTATGATCTCACAGCTTCTGAGTACGAGCCCCATCTTGGGCTCTATGCTGACAGCTCAGAGCCTGGATTCTGTCTCCTCCTCTCTCTGTCCCTACCCCCCTTGCGCTGTCTCTCTCTTGAAAATAAATAAACATTAAAAATAAAATATCTCCTAGATGGACTGGTGTCAACAAGTTTTGAAGGGCTGTATTAAGGCTATGAAAAGATGATAAAACAAAAGTAAATTGAGGCAGTGAAACGGGATAAAGGTTAGGAAAAATTGCATTATGGAATTTGTTAGTGAACTTAAGAAAAGCACTGGAACATACTAGAAACAGATCTGATCATTCAAGTGCAGAATGCATATGTACAGGCAGCAAGAACAGCACAAAACCAAAAAATAAGCACCAGGTATTCTCATCTGGTTTTGGAATTATTCTTTTCCTTTTAGACTCTCCCCCCCCCTCTCTTTTTCTCCTTTTCCCTCTCCTTCTTCCTCCACCTATCGGTTATTCTCACATAAAATTGGTGCTGTTATTTCTCCTTGAAATTAAATTTAACCCATGCATTTACATCTTTTATTTTTCAGATAAAATAAAAAATGGAAAATAAGTGATGGAATATTATCCCATGTATCTGATGCATTCCCAATGTTTTAAATATTTTCCGAGCGAGTGAACTGTTCTGCCTGCTTTCACTCTTGCCCTTCTAAAACCTGCCCATCAACAAGTTACAAAATTATTTCTGAAACATATCTTGAATCAGAACAGACAGTATTTTTTCCATAAATATTTGTTGAAAATAAGTGTTGAAAAACAATCATGTCACTGTTTTTATTGAAAAATCATAAATAGCTTTTCATTGCTTCATGGCATATGCAAGCCCACGAATGCCCGTAGAGGATTCGCCATAGTCTACTCACCCAGCCTCATCGTTCTGCTCACCATTTGCTTGCTGGAGTCCACATAATCCTTCTGTTTATCGCAAATCCGTCAATCTGTGTTCTGTCCCTGGAGTTTGTAAATTTCATGTTCTCCACCACCCCTTCCTTGCACTAACGGTCTTTGTTCATACATTAGCTCAGTTCTTTCCTTGGTGTCACTAAAGTCTTGTTCTCATCTATACCTTAAGATTGACCTCTTCGAAGACATTATTTCTTCTGGCACCTGAGTGGCTCATCCAACTCTTGATTTCTACTCAAGTCATGATCCCAGGGTCGTGGGATCAAGCCCCTCCTGGGGCTTCACACTTAGCACAGAGCCTACTTGAAATTCTCTTTCTCTCTCTCTCTCTCTCTCTCTCTCTCTCTCTCTCTCTCTCTTCCTCCTTCTGCCCCTTTCCCCTGCTCATACTCTCTCTCAAGAAATTACTTCTAATGAATTCATATTACTTGTCTGTTTCTCTTTCTTCTCCGCAGATGTAAACTTCACCTGTATAGGTAACTTGTCACTGAGGTTCTAGCCTGTGGGTGCTTAATAACAATTTGATGATTTGCATAATTAATCCATCTCCATTATTGTTACAAACGAGCACATAGGTCTCTTCAAATCCAATCCTTTCCCTTGCCATCTGCATGTCTTACTTACTTGCCTTCTTGAGGACTTGATGCTTGCTATTTAGCTAGTCTTTCTCTTATACGTCATTGTCATATTAGATAATTGTCTTCAATATACAGACATGCTCTACAACTGCACTTCCAACAAGGCAGGCACTAGCCAAATGAAGCTATTTAAAATAAATAAAATAAAATCTCAGTTCCTCAGTCACGCTAACCACATTACAAGTATTTGGAAGCCACATGCAGCTAATGAGTGCTATATTAAATGGTGCAGTTCTTTTTGAAAAAAAAATAATATTTATTTATTTTTGAGAGAGAGAGAGAGACAGAGTGTGAGTGGGGGAGGGGCAGAGAGAGAGAGAGAGAGAGAGAAAGAGAGAGACAGAATCAGAAACAGGCTCTAGGCTTTGAGCTGTCAGCACAGAGCCCTTAGCAGGGCTTGAACTCGGGAACAATGATATCATGACCAGAGCTGAAGTCGGACACTCAACCGAGGTGCCACCCAGGTGCCCCTGAATGGTACAGTTCTAAAGCGTGTTCTAGATTATAAAATATCTCCATCATCACAGAAAGCTCCTTTGAACACTGTGGGTCTAGAATCTCTCTTGATTCTACAATGTTTCACAGCTGACTCCCCATCTCTCCAAAGCTTTTCATGGAAACATTTCTCCAAACAATTATCTGTTCTTCTTTACAATACCTTCGTTATCTCCCATTTGATCTTTTAATTGATATAAAACTGAAATGCTTACAATTAAAAATAGCATATTCTAACGGACACTTATGTGCCTACCATTCAGAATTGACATTTATAGGTGTGTTTTTGGATTAGACATGATTCAAATGGGAAATACAAGTTTATATTATACCCCTTACTTTGGAGGAAAATCACTGTATGTACTTAAATTAGTGTATGTATTGTTCCGATTTGTCACATATGTCTGTATACTAAACAATATATGAAAGGTGATTTAAACTGCATAATTTTTCTATTTCCAGTTATTTTTCTTTGCTATTTTATTCTTTGCTGCTTTCCATTGAGATGATCAAGTTTTTGTTACTGTATTTTTCTTTCTATTCAAATTCGGAAAATAAAAATTTATTTCTAATCTATGTCATATGCATTTTATATTTCAAGTATAAATCTACTCTTCCACAGGAAAAATACAAGAACATTACAATACATTGTGTTGTTACCCTTCTCGCATATTTGATGTTAGTTTTTTAGATAGATTAATGCAAGATCATTTTCAACCTGCTTGCAAATTAGCAATTATTTCTTTCGCTTTATAAGGCCATTCTTATTTAGATTTATCTATGCAGTTACTAAGCTCTTGACTCACTGTTGCTTCCTACATCCTATTTCTTCTTTTAAGATGATATTCCCTTTTACTATAGTTGATCTCTAGGCAGTTCTTTGGTCAAGGATACTTAGTGGTACCCTTAGTGGTAAATTCTTGATTGTAATAGGTCTGAAATACTTTTCAATCTATTGTCATTATAGTTATTCACTTTAAATTTACCAACATGGCTTTACCCTTCTTCTCTGCTTGAACCAAACTTTAAAGAAGTTTCTTCCAGACTATAGGACCGTGACCTTTTTTTTGATTAGAGCATTTACTTAAGAAAACTTGGAACCATATATTCTTTCTCTCCCTCTTTGAGATGTAAATTTTCTACTAACTTCTTGCTAGTTTTTTTTCTTTAAAATTTTTTATTGAGATAAAATTAACATATAACATTGTACAGGTTTAAGTCTTAAAATGTGTTGAGTTGATTGCACGATGATTAGCACTGTAGCTAATACCTCTGTCATATCACATAATTATCACAACTTTCTGTGGTAGGTAAGAACATTTAAGATCTAATCTCTTAGAAATTTTTGAAGTTTAAAGTACAGTATTATTGACTATAATCACCGTGCTGTGCATTAGATCTCCAGAACTTAGTCGTCTCCTAGTAACCTCTTGCTAGCTTTACAACAAAGGAATGTCTCTCTAGGACCTGAGAACCAGTCCTTTCAAATGTAATCATGCAAAAGATAGTGCCCCCATCTTCCAGTCCCTGGGAGGGGGTAGGAGCCTAACTTCAATAAGCTGTAATTAGCAAACATGGGTAGCCTAATCACATTAACCAACTTCACCCCTAAATTCACTACTAGTTCACTCCAATGCTTAAAAAACTCTCCTGCCTTTTGTTTCAAACGAGTTGAGTTTAATCTCTCTCGCATATTGCAAATCCAAATCTTTATTGCAATAGTATTGAATACAGTCTCCTCTGCCAGTTTAACTTATCCAGTGCAATTTCTCCTTGACAGAATTTGTTACACTGAAGATTTCCATGCTTATATTTGTGCATTTAATTTTATGAAGAGTGTTTCTTCACTATGAGAAGTTATGTTTTTTATTAATTCTGGACAATTATCAGCAATGTTTCTCTCAGCTATGGTCCTTCTCCCAGTCTTTCCATTTTTTTCTTTTCCTTCCCATTAACACACATTGTCCTTCCCCATCCAGCTTTTAACTAGCTTTTCTCATCTTTCAAACACAGAGTTATGATTTGCCATATCATTAATTCAATGTCTTTATCAAACTTCAAAATGAATTTCATTTGAAATGAATTCACACCTCAGTTGTGCACTGTATTGGTTTTTCCTTTTTTTATTCCATTCATTCATTTCTTGTTTGCGTCTCTATGTATGTGTTAGATATTTTTTTCATATCCAAGCTAGATGATATTGTTAAATTCTTACTTAAATCGTGCAGTGAAATCCCCAGTTTTTGATCCTCATGGAATTTGACAGCATTTTTTTTTTTTTTTTTGTCGTCAGCCACCTTTCAAGAGTAAGAAGTCTGGTTTCAGCTGATAATATAGGTGAAGGCCCTTTTCTTTTCTGATCCATTTTTATTCCCCTTTTCCCATTTCTTGCTTTAGGAAGTATTGTCCAACACAAGAAGTCTTTATCTTTCGATAATCCTCATCAGTGTGTATTTCTATTCTATTCATGGAAAACAGAGAAACTTATGTTGGTTTAGGAGGAGAAGAACACAACACCCCAGAATGTGTCACTTTGGCACGTGGATTATTTTGAACTGAAGACAGTCAGGGCCCAGTGGACTTCGGACGAGCTTTACTGCTTAAAAGAATTTAGATAGAGAACCTGTACTAGGAAGAGAGCTATAACCAGAGATAACTTTTTATATACCAAAGACTTATCTGCTGGCATGGCATATGTTTTCCAAACATTTGCTCTTCTCATTTCCCTGTGAAGTGTTTTCCTCCCTTTTAAAGCACCAGAGCCCTACTCTCTTCTCCTTGGCTCAGGATGATATATGAACCCCTGTTACCTGACTGCCGGGGAGATGCATATTTTTATGGGGATGTTGTACATACAAAAATATGTTTTTCTCCTGTTAATCTGTCTTATGTCAACTTAACTATTAGAGCAGCCAAAGAACCTAGAAGGGAAGAATGAAATGTTTTCCATCCCTACAGGGCTCATCAACATGTATTTAGTCCTTGTTTTCTCTCCTCCTATTTATCTAACAGTGCTGTTTGTTTGGAGGAAAGAATGCGTCAAAATGCGAATTCTCTGTGCCATGGTAACAGGAAGCCTATGAATTGACTTTACATATTTATACTTTTATGTTGGCTGAAGATTTACATGTTTTTACTTTCAGTGCGTCTGAACTCTAAATTTACTGCCAACTGCCTTCTTGGTAACTCATCTGAATGTTTAATGGGCATCTTAAAGTTAAAAATAACCAAATCAGAACTCCTCCCAGTTTTTTTCCATTTCATTAAATAAAATGGTGTTACATTCCTGCAAACCCATATGCCAAAGAATGATCACAGGTGTTTTTTTTTCCTACATCCGCTATATAAAATCTAATACCAAGTCCTATGTTTATCCTTTCCGTCTCCTCTGCTACCTTGTGAAACTAAACAACCACTATTCAGTTAATCATAATCCTATCACCTTATTTATTTCCTTCATAGCACTTACCTCCCTTGGAAACTGTCTTGTCTTGTATTTATTTATTCATTATCACTTGCTATTAAATCTAGTCATCACCCATCTTGTACACTGTTTACTCCTCATGTATAGATCTGGGCCTGGCACATTGTATAAACTTAACAGGTCTTGGGTAAATAAATGAAAAAAAAAAAATCCACAAGGATCAGAGAACTCAGCGTGACTTTGAAATCTGGTTTCCTGGTGTCCCAGATTACTTTGGTTTCTCCACAATATATAGTATGAAAAAAAACTTAACTGTTATACTTTCAAATTTTATAAATGCTTGATGTTATGTATAAAAGGAAATCAATTAAAATTTTTTCCATTACTATTTCATATCAATGGTAACTGTGAAAATTTAATTTCTTGATAATCATGTTTATTCCCTGCAATATATTATATTTACCTCTGCAGGTTTGCATCAGATGCTACCTTCCAACAACAGGACTTTCAAAGTCAGTTGATCTCAAACTTTGATAGAAATGAAAACAGTTCATGGAGCTTACTAAAATTTTTTATGACCTGGACACTCCTCCAAGCCTATCGAGTTAGATTCTCAATAGGTTTCGATTTACTGAATACTTCTGTTTCTTCACCTGTAAAATGGGAAAATACTTAGCAGCTGGAATTCATTAGACCATTAAATAAGGCAATATATGCAAATCCTTTCTACAGTGTGCAGTGCTTGAAACTTTGCTATGCTCACAAGTTTCTTCAGAAGTTTTCAGTTTATCATATATTACTCATTTGATGCCTAATATCTAGAAAGTGATGCAAACATAAGCAATAAATATTGAACTATGAATTCAAGGTTAGCTATTAATCAGAAATTTTTTAAACCGCTTAGGTTACACATGGGTCTCATTTGGATAATAGATTGTATTTCACTTTTGAACTTGACTGATATAAATCTTGAAAGGTGACTGTGAGTTGTTTATGAAGTACAATGTAACTCAAAAAAATGATTTACAGCATTTTTTAAGATTTATTGATGTTTAAATGTGATTGCAAAGTGTGTCTTTACTTCATAAATTTTTAAATAGTAATCACACTAGAAAATGCTGATAAAAATTTATAGCTGAAATTCCATCCCTCATCTTATCTTCTTTTCCAAATCTTTCATGACAAATGTATGTGTGTGTGTGTGTGTGTGTGTGTGTGTGTGTTTGTACCTCTTCTCTTTCTACTAAATGAGCAATGAGCAAGTGCCCATAATGGCCAGAACTTAGCTTCTAATTATTATTTTCACATAAAAGAAACCAAGACTACTGGAGGAAATGGCTGATGTCTGTTCTGGAGTGTGAACATCAATAGTGAGCCTGGGGCTTCTTGTGGTGCCAAGAAAGTAATGTTTATCTATCAATATGGTCACGTTGTATGACATGAGAATCAGCTTAAAGCGACATTCATTTGCCAGTATGGGAAAATTGGAGCATCAACATTTGCTTAAAAAAAAAAAAATAGTGGCTGGGGCGCCTGGGTGGCGCAGTCGGTTAAGCGTCCGACTTCAGCCAGGTCACGATCTCGCGGTCTGGGAGTTCGAGCCCGGCGTCAGGCTCTGGGCTGATGGCTCGGAGCCTGGAGCCTGTTTCCGATTCTGCGTCTCCCTCTCTCTCTGCCCCTCCCCCGTTCATGCTCTGTCTCTCGCTGTCCCAAAAATAAATAAAAACGTTGAAAAAAAATTTTTAAAAAAATAGTGGGGAAATAAATAAATAAATAAATTTAACACATTTTTCATTCTTAATTCTTAATATTGTAATTCTGGAAAAGCCTCATTTCATCTGTAATCTAACAGTTTTATAAAACTGGCTCATGAGATTGTTTTTCTTTTAATGTTTATTTCTCTTGAGAGAGAGAAAGGGAGAGAACGTGCAGGGCCCAAAGTGGGGCTCAATCTCAGAAACCATGAGATGGTGACCTGAGGCTAAATCAAGAGTCAGACACACAACCAAATGAGCCACCCAGGTGCCCTTAAAATTATCTTTCAAAAAGGTGAACAATAAGTCAGTATTATTTGTGTTTATGATTAATGTATAAAAATAAATTTAACATTCAATAAATCTGATTTTTTTTATATTTCTGTGTCTCAATAACATAAAAAAAGAAATTGGAATTAATTTCTGAAATGTACCAGATATTTCAAATAATATAAACTTTATTTTATTCTTAAATATATATTTTTTAAAAAACTTTAAGAGGAAGACTTTTTATTTTAACGCTTAATTAATTGAGAGAGAGAGAGTGTGTGTGTGTGTATGCATGAGCGTGTCAGTGGGGGAGGGGCAGAGAGAGAAGGAGAGAGAGAATACCAACCAGGTATTCATGCTGTCAGCACGAAGCTTGACTCAGGGCTCACACCCATGAACCGTGAGATCATAACCTGAGCTGAAACCAAGAGTCAGGTACTTAACTGACTGAAACACTCAGGTGCCCCTATATATATATATATATATATACACACATGTATATACATATATATACAAATATATATATATTTAAGTTTATTTATTTATTTTGAGAGAGACAGACATAGCATGAGTGGGGGAGGGTAGAGGGGGAGTGAGAGAATCCTAAGCAGGCTCCATGCTACCAATGCAGAGCCCTAGACTGGGCTCACAAAGCCGCGAGATCATGACCTGAGCCAAAACCAAGAGTCAGACGCTTAACCCACTGAACCACCCAAGTAGCCTGCCCCAATATATATTTTGACATATATTTTATGCTGTACACTTTCTTATTCAATTTGGTAAATAAGGGGCGCCTGGGTGGCACAGTCGGTTAAGCGTCCAACTTCAGCCAGGTCACGATCTCGCGGTCCATGAGTTCGAGCCCCGCGTCGGCTCTGGGCTGATGGCTCAGAGCCTGGAGCCTGTTTCCGATTCTGTGTCTCCCTCTCTCTCTGCCCTCCCCCGTTCATGCTCTGTCTCTCTCTGTCCCAAAAATAAATAAACATTGAATTTGGTAAATAAAAGCTAATTTAAAAAAAAAAGCATATATTTGCTGCCAAAAATAACCATTGTCAATGTATATTTCAAAACACATAAGCCTTTATGATGACTTTCACCTTTTCTGTATCTTTCAAATGCCAGACATAATAAAAAATTAGGGTCCTTATTATGTGTAATTACACATGTAATGCTAATAAGTTTCTGTTTTTTAAGATAATGCTCAACATTAAAATCTTTTAGTGTTTTTAATTATTAATAAATTCACATTATTTTGAGAAATATTTGTCAGCTATAAAGCCAGACATGCATAATGTTTTATTCAAAATTTTTTTACTAGCTTAAGTATAAATAGGGTCTTCATGTTCTGGCCAGCTAAATTCTAAAGGTCAGAGATTTCTTTAAATGCAAGATTATTACTCACATCTGAGACTATTCTATACTGTGATTTAGTGCAAATTTTGGATTAACATTAGAAACTGGAGATCTCTTCAGATATCTCTAATTATGGCTGCTATACTTTAAAACTTTAAAATATTCAGCAATCACAATATTCCAGTAAATAATTTCTGAAATCTTGGAACATGTAACAAATATTATTTGGCTAATGTTCGTGTTCTTGGGAGTTGGTATTGGAAAAAAATTTAAAAAGAAAAGAAAAATGAACAGTTGCCATGAATTATGGTGATGTTTGGATATTACAAGTGAAACCAAGTATCTTTTGGCCTTCCTCAGGGAATATTAGTAAATAAATTTGTTTCCTCATGGGTATTAATACAAGAGAAGAGAACCAAAGCCCTTCAGTTCAATTAAATCAGAAGTTAAATGTGAAATATTATTTAAGACAATGGAAAAATTATAGAATATTCAAATTGGAAGGAAATAAAAAGCATATAAACCAGATTATAAAGAAATGAACATTTTACCAGGGTATTTTCTCTCCGAGGCTAGCCCATGCTTTTACTTAATTGCACCCTGCCATACTTTCTTTAGACATTTCATGGTATTTTCATTTATAAATTAAAGAGAAATGCCTTCTATTATTTGAAATACATTAAAGAGACAAAAAATCATGTTTTCATGAACAATTTTTGGAACTTTAATTTCATTGATAAATTCTTGGGATTAGAGTTGGTCAAGTTATAAATTGAAACATATTTTCATAAAGAATCACTATTTTATTTTTGGTGGATGTTAGTTAGGACAGCAATGGGTAAACAGTGACATCTTTAGAGTGGAACTGCTCTTCTGCATATTTTGTATGTAAATGCTTATGAAATAGTGTATAGTATTTTGAGATTCGAATTTTGCAAATAGCTCAGTAGAGATTCTTTGTAATGAAATGCAAAGTGTTCTCTTTTACCATATGTTCTAAAATATTAATGACCTGAACCAGAATCCGCATTAAAAGAGAGGTCATGATTTGCGTTCTCTGCGATCTCCAATAAGAGGAAATAAATAATATCACTAATTCATGCTAACAGAGATATACAAATTTATTTAATTCCCCTGACACGCTTGCTTTCTAAGTGTGCTCTTTTATTAGCATCTGAATCATTAAGTAGGTCCAAAGTGCAGGAATTAATTAATTTACAGTTCTTAAAATGACAAATTGTTGAACATCAGTGGTTATATAAACTACCATGTGGAACTTCTAAAGAGGTAAATGTCTTAATTATGTGAAAGAACATTAGTTTTTTTTTTCTGTTTCAGAAAATTGTAACCCATTTGATAAGGTTAGAGGGTGAAAAAGAGAAAGTTAGCAAGAAAAATAATAGGAAGTGACACTGGAAAAGAATTCAAATTATTTTCAGGGAGCCTTTCTATACTGTTAAGAAAGTCTGAGTTTATTCTGGAAGCAATGGATTGGGGCACCTGTGTGGCTCAGTCAGTTGAGCGTCCAACTTCAGCTCAGGTCATGATCTCACGTTTTGTGGGTTCGAGCCCCGCATCGGGCTCTGTGCTGGTAGCTCAGAGCCTGGAGCCTGCTTCAGATTCTGTGTCTCCCTCTCTCTCTGCCCCTCCCATGCTCATGCTCTGTCTCTGTCTTTCAATAATAAATAAAAGTTAAAAAAAAAAAAAAGTATTCTGGAAGCAGTGGAGACACGTAGAAAGGTTGAAAATGGTTGAAAGATCGGTTTGAGAAAAGCGGGTTAAAAATCATTTTTTTAAATTGGAAACATATTAGAGTCAGGGAAGTCATAGGGAGAGACTCCACAGAAAGAAAGGTGTGAGCTAAAATCTGAGGCAAGTGGGTGGCTCAGTCGGTTAAGTGTCCCACTCTTTGTTTCAGCTCAGTTCTTGATCTCAGAGTCAAGAGTTCAAGCTCCACGTTGGGCTCCATATTGGGCATGGAGCCTCCTTAAAAATAATGTAAAATAAAATAAAAACAAAGTAAAATCAGTATCTATGAGAATGCGTGCGGGGATTAGCTGGGTGCATATGTGACGTACAGATGATAACGTCTAATAAGAATCACTTTTGCGATGTCAGAGCTGCAGACACAAATACTGGAATCATTCCCGGATGGATTGTAATGGGAGACCAGGATGAAATTGCCTGGAAATTATGCCGCGTGAGCAGAAAAGCAGAGTAATTAAGGAAAACTAACTTGATAGTCCTAGTGAAAGAATAGGAACGGACAAAGACAGAAAAAAGTATTTTGAGACGTAAGTGAACGATTTTATGTTACCCAAGCAAATCTACAATTTAAACAACAGACAGAATGATCCCCAGCATCAAATAGCACACCTTCAAGTGAGAAATTGCTGAATATTGATAATGATGGAGGCTATCAATGATTGTAGCAAGACATTTCTTGCCTTTTTAAAAGCTGTTTTCCTTGTTTAACTTTATATATATTTTCTCATATTAATCTTTGTTTCTAGTTGCCAAATGTTCTATTTATTTGGTTGGTTGGTTTTCTATGTATGCTCATTAACTGGCCTTTCCTCTCCACATCATACCTATATGCTCTTTCTTTTTCTCTTATTTGATAGAAATTTAGAAGTAAAGCCAATTTTTCTTTCATCATAGGAATTCAAGGATCTTAAAAATAAGTTTTTAATATTTAACATTTGTGCATAAAGAGAAAATGCCGGTACATTTTCTCACATAATTCTGGATTGTTTGTTATTGAGAGTATACAGAAAATTTACTTGCTCAAGAGATACAGAGGAATTTCTTTAAAAATTAAATTAAAATAATAATTAAAATACTATAGTTTTAGGAAATAAAGCATAAATTCTATTCATAATATTAGTGACCACAAGAAATACAACTATTACAATGAAAGGAATAGAGGAAAGAAAAATGTATATTATAAGAATTTAATTAGTAAACATAATCCTGATGGGGTGCCTGGGTGGCTCAGTCCGCTGAACAGCCAACTCCGGCTCAGGTCATGATCTCGGTTTGTGAGTTTGAGCCCTGCATCAGGCTCTGTGCTGATAGCTTAGAGCCTGGATCCTGCTTCAGATTCTGTGTCTCTTTCTCTCTCACTCTTTCCCCACTTGCGCTCTCTTTCTCTTGCTCAAAAATCACCAAAAAAATTTTTTTAAGGTAAACATCATCCTGAATATATTTTATCTTTCTTTGGACTTCAGAAGAAACTGTTGGAAAATATATCCTTAATAAGTTATTGTATAAGTTCTACTACTACTTAATGCTTTCCCGGATAAATTTCTGAAGCTGAGGAGAAACAAAAACCCAAGTCAGAACATAAAGCTTTCTAACCTACGTAGAAAGAATGTTTCTTTAGGAATTTCAGTTAGGAATAATTCTTAGGAATAAATGTCAAGAGACCAAATTGTAATCAACTCCTTTAAAAGAGATACCATTCAAGGCTGAATGTAAATCAAGACTGAAGTTACCACAGAAGTGCTGTAAAGAGTTTTTTCTAGAGGTTGTTACTGTTTTCTCATTCCTCACAGCTTGTATCCAATGCATGTCCCTGACTTCACCCTCTGCAGATTCTCATTATACAGAATTCTTCTGTGTGCTTCTGCTTCCTCAAGGCCACGATCCATTACATCTGTCTCAGTTCTGCTAATACTCTGGCCATGGTTCTCTTTGCATTGAACATTGCTGCCACACTCATTTGGGCTTTTCAACCTGAAACAACCTGAAGATTAAAAAGAAATGTAGAAGACAAACATTGGGCAAACTGAGTTTAAGTAGGAGTGCTTACCTTTCCACCAAAGTTTCTTATTCTTTATTCCATCAGTGCTCAACAGACACTAATTAGGTATTTGTCATGTACTAGCCACAATCTTGCCTCAGAAAATAAGGATACACCAAAAATAATGTTTATCCTTTACATAATTTGATTTCACTTTAATGTGTGTTTGTGGGGGGGAGTACAAATAAAATGGTATTAATAATATGTTATGGAAAATCATGATCATTAAGCAGTAAGTAATGTATGAACCCAAAGAACTACGAGTAGCTGACAGTGGATATGCACTTGTTTATCACCCCAACAATACCACTGATACCTAAATTCACCCACAACGACATGAACATCATGAAGGCAGAAGTGTTTTGTTTGTTTTCCTCACTCTCCTATGCCAAGTCCCCTCAAATCACTAACCACTTGATAAATATCAGTGGAATTAATGAATAAATCACCTCTAAGTTTTTGAACAAAAATTATATTCTCAGGAAACTCAGTTTCCTTATTAAATCGGTTTTAAACTCAGCTTCCTTATTAGGTGTCTTTTAAAGAAGGCAAACAAAACTCTGACCACATATATAACGGTGAGCAATATCTTTCATTTCTCAAAGCCTGGGTCTTCTAAATAAATAAAAAAAAAATACAAGTAAAGAAGACACTCTAAAAATAAGTAAATAAATAAATATACTTTTAACATAAACCAATTTTGGAACCAATAGACTTATTATTTTGGGGATTTTTACCCATGAATCGCCCAGTTTTCATAAAGCTTTCTTGAGTGCTTTTTTGACCTCAGCTCTTTCATTTACAACAAACTTCTGAAGAAAATCCTGACAGGAAATGATCCGACTGACGTTTATGCTTTGATAAGCTTGGTTGGGAGTTTCATGTTCAAAAAATTTGAAGTGGAATAAAATAAATAAAGAGCTGGTCAAAAAATTCAAATGACCGGTAACTTCAACTTCTGAAAGGAAAGGGAAGCAAGAGGAGGAGACCCAACTGCCTTTCTCCTGCATTTTCTTTTTTTCTTTCTCCCATATTTTCTATTAGTTGGTCAGCAGGTGAAGTGTGAGCCACACCCACACCTTCACATCCACAGAGAGAAATAAACTATGATTGAGAAGCAGCACTGAAGACGGGACTGAATGGCTGCAATCTCAGGATAAAACTAGGACAAATAAGGAGTTGCTTCTTATGGATGAGCAAAGAAAGTGTTGTTGTTGTTGTTGTTGTTGTTGTTTTAAGATGGAACCTACTCCCGGTGAAGATGCTGTGAAGATTGTTGAAGTGACAACAAAAGACTTAGAATAGTACATAATCTTAGTGGATAAAGCACCTGTGGGGTTTGACAGGATTGACTCCAATTTTGGAAAAAAAAAGTGCTACTGTGTTTAACATGCTATCAAACAGCATGACATGCTGTAGAGAAACCATTCAGGAATGGAAGAGTCAATAATGTGGCAAACTTCATTGTTGTCTTATTTTAAGAAATTGCCACAGCCACCTCAATCTTTAGCAACCACCACACTGATCAGTCAGCAGCCATCAACATCAAAGGAAGACCAGCTCCACCAACAAAAAGATTAGGACTCACTGAAAGCTCAGGTAACAGCATGTTTTACCAATAAAGTGTTTTTGATTAAGGCATGCACATCGTTTGCTTAGACATAATACTATTGCACACGTATTAGACCACAGTATAGCATAAACATAACTTTGATATGCACTGGGAAACCAAGAAATTCTTTGACTTGCTTTATTGCAATATTCGTTTTACTGCAGTGGTATGGAACTCAACCCCCAATATCTCTGAGGTATGCCTGTAACCTGTTTTTACTAGCTAAAAGAAATCCAAAGAGGATTTTCACTTTTACGAAAAATGACAAAAAGCAAAAATAGCGTTCGGCATTTGTTTTGCAGCTAGCTGTTTGAGACCATGCATATCCTGGGCAGTGAGAGAAACCCGCCAAACTCCTTCCCCAGGAACTACGCTCAGCATCTCATCATCAAGCTTCTGAATCTTTCAGCTGCATCTTTGAGCATCTGTACTTTTATCCTTTCATCTCAATTTATTTTATGCATCCATTAGCAAGATGTGTCCTAAGGTATCAGAAAAGCCTTAAAAGAGAGTCTCTTGTGTGTGTGTGGGGGGGGGGGGGAGATCTAGGTATGCTTGAAAATTTTTCCATATAAATTAGCCACAATTGCTTCTTTGCTTTATGTTATTTTGGCTTACAAAAGATTTCACAGGAACGCCACACTTTCAGATAGCAGGGGAAACTTGTGTTCTGTGTGCAAATAAATAAATGGAAGAAAAAATTATAACAATTAGAAACAACATAATTACAACTCTTTTTTATACTCAAGATCCTGGACAAAGCCAAAAATTATACTCCCAACCATACTGAAAATCCTAAAAGCGAAAGGAATGCAGTCACTTAAGAAATGATAAGCACATTGCTGATGCTAAAAAGCTAAAATCAGTTCTGCGGGAGCCAGAACTATAAACGAAACTCACATGAAACAATAAGAATTAAACTTGTTTACTC
Organism: Felis catus; assembly: GCF_018350175.1. Taxonomy (NCBI): domain Eukaryota; kingdom Metazoa; phylum Chordata; class Mammalia; order Carnivora; family Felidae; genus Felis; species Felis catus. Next base: position 24,739,648 of record NC_058376.1, on the reverse strand, counting down.
CAGGGAGATAACTGCCTTAGATCTACTGTCATGGTGCTTGTGACATTTAATTCCCAAGAGACAGGGTATAAATCCACAGACACTCTGGACAGAGAGGCTGGAACTGCCCCTGCTGCATCATGCTAGGTACCGAGTTAAGGGCGGCATTTTGGAACACAGCAGGGTCAATGATTCCTTTTCCTCTCCAGTCGGGTATGATTGAAACAGCAAAGTAACATGGTGAATTCAGGTTCCCAAATGACCTCATGAAGCAAAGCTTCTCCACCAGCGTGGGCTGCCTACACTGTTATGTCATAGTGTAATGAATTATTGTCTTATAGAGCCAACTATTTTTAGATTTTTTGTTAAGACGGCCTAGTTTTTATCCGAATATACTTACCATTTAAATGGTCGTTCTTAACATGAGATTACAACTCATGTTAATTACAACACATTATATTAGAGTACAGATCCAGCATAATCATGTAGAAAAGTTTGGCGATGTCTTCTGTTTAATTTTTAGCAAGTTTCTTACGAAACCTATTATTTTGCTCGCATTCTTACTAATTGTGAGTAGTACATATCTATTTACATAAAGACAAATAAAATATTGTACTTTAAGTACCTTTCATGGATGTTGTCTGATTGTTTAGTTTTCTTAATTATTTGTGAAAACATTAGATTTTATCACCTCTGTCAATGTGTCTAATATAACCTAAACACGAAGGGCTAATTGTGGACAGAAACCTCCTGAACTGAAATTACCAACAGTCCAGACACAGTCAACGCATGCAAAAACAATTCAACCCAAATTTATCTTTACTGAAATATAGATATTATAAGAGATAATTTAAAGGGAAATGATATAAAGTATTTCTGTTATTCATCAATCAGCAAAACTCTCCTTTGGACATTTCCACTTGGATCACAAATTTCTTTTGGTTCCTGCCTTGTGAAACCTTTTTTCTTTTTCTGCAGCCTGAGCAATCTCTCATTTTTCATAATACTCCAACTTTGGTCCTTCCTTAATATTACTAGACGGCAAAACAAGAAGCCCAGCAGTTAACCTGGACTATCACATTCTCTTAGAAAGCATTTCAACAACCACTCTGATCACTCAAGCCTATCACCTCTGGTTCTCAATGCCCACACATAAGCACTTAACCCATTTATTGTATGAAAATGTGAAACTTCAGGGCACCTGGTAGTTCAGCTGGTTGAGTGTCCAACTTTTGATTTCATCTCAGGTCATGATCCCAGGCTTGTGGGGGATCAAGTCCCACGTTGGGCTCCACACTAAGTATGGAGTCCGCTTAAGATTTTCACTCTTTCTCTCCCTCCCTTTTCCCCTCCTCCCTGCTCTCACTCTTTCTTTCTCAAATAAAAAAAAAAAACAGTGAAATTTCATCATGTTTTCCTTTATGATAGTTTTAAAATATGTCCACTAATCCATCAGAACCCAATTCCCCTGCTCTTCATTGTAGGCTAAACTTAGTGACTCACTTCTATAGAACAAAATAGGTCAGAAGTAATTGTGTGTGACATCCAAGTGTAGGTCATAAAGGTTTCTTTCAAATGACTGCAGACCTGGCTGACATCTTGGCCACAACTCCATGACATACCCTGAGTGGTCCAAGTAAGCTGCTCCTGAATTCCCAGCCCTTAGAAAGTGTTAAATTGTCTCCTGTTTAAGCCTGTAGGTATTAAGGTATTTGCCATTCTGTAATAAATTACTGAAAAATTATCTTTAAAGATAATTTTAGGGGCACCTGGGTGGCTCAGTCAATTAAACGTCCGACTTCAGCTCAGGTCATGATCTTCGCAGTTGGTGGGTTCAACCCACTGCATCGGGCTCTGTGCTGAGAGCTCAGAGCCTGGAGTCTGCTTTGGATTCTGTGTCTCCCTCTCTCCCTGCCTCTCCCCTGCTCACACTCTGTTTCTCTTTCTTTCAAAATTAAATAAACATTAAAAAAACTAAAGATAAATTTAAAATGAGATTATTAATATTGACTTAAAAGAGATGACAGATACAAAATATTTAGATTTAAACCAGGAGGTAGCCATAATCATTTTTCCTTTTTGGGAGCCATTTGGAGACCCATTATTCATTCAAGTGTAGGGAGCTTATTTCCACTTAAAAAAATGTAATTTTGTTTTATACTTATAGTTGTAGTTATTTGTTCTAGGACAACCCTGTTTCCTCTTCAGTAGAGTGCAGTCTGTCTACCTCCATCATCCCTTTCATGTTCCTACCAAAAAGAAACTTCAACAGAAAATCATTTCAGTCAACTTGACCTATTAATCATAATGGGGATACAATTTTTCATCTTCAGGTAAAGAGCCAAAAGAAAGAATTCTATTCAACTTTTTACATGATCTAGCTGTAATTTTGCACTGCCCTCGCTTCCCAGTTTTTCTTCAGAATCATCTTGTCACTTAGGTTTACATCATCTTGAGGGTTTAATCTATAAAATCATTTGTTGTCTCCAAGCTCTTGACACGAAAGTAGACAGTAATGCCATTACATTGGTTGCTTCTGTCTGATTTGTGTCTCTCATTTAAGATATAGTTTTCATTTCTACACTTTTGCTGCAATTTGACGTACTGTGGAGGATATTACAATTATGTTCAGTAGGATAATTTGCAAAAATTGAGTCTGATGATAACAACACAATTCAACAGATAGTTGTAAAAATTTTAATAGTACAAGAAAGGATATGGTCTAGTCATCTGTCCAAGGACAAAATTCAATAATTATATTAAATCATTCAAATAATTCTGTAAAAACAAAGTGGCATTAAAGGACCAAGAGGAAAATATGTTGTATTGGCAAAAACAGTAAATATCAACAAGCAAATGTTCCCGTTTATAAGTCAGTTTTTGAAAACAATACACAGTTAGTTTAGTTGTACAAAACTGAAGGTGTAGCTGACTTTAGTAAGGTAAGCTGTAGATAGTTTCATATTTTTAAAACAAATCCATAGGAAAAAAAGACTACATATTTCTTGCAAGAAATTAATTTCAGAGTAAATCAGATAATCAGAGCTCAGTGAAGATACATGTGTACTTGCTCTAAAGCTAAGAAGTAAATCATTTGAAAAAATCCATACTTTTTTCAAGTTTTTATTTAAATTCTAGTTAGTAAACGTACAGTGTAATATTCATTTCAGGTGTACCATCCAGGGATTTAACACTTCCATACAACACGTGGTTCTCCTCACAAATGCCCTCTTTAATCCCCATCACCTATTTAACCCATCCCCCCACTCCCTTTTGGTAACCATCAGTTTGTTCTCTAAAGTTGTACTTTTTTCTTGGTTTGTCTCTCTCTCTTTTATTCCCCCTTTGTTCATTTTATTTCTTGTTGTTTCTTAAATTCCGTATGTGAGTGAAATCATATGATATTTGTCTTTCTCTGATTGACGTATTTCACTTAGTGTCATGCTCTGTAGCTCTATACATGTCATTGCAAATGACAAGATTTCATTTTTTACAACTAAATAATATTCCATTGTGTGTGTGGAGATATGTGTGTGTGTGTGTGTGTGTGTGTGTGTGTGTGTGTGTATCTCACATCTTCTTTATCCATTCATCAGTCTATGAACACTTGGGCTGTTTCCATAATCTGGCTAATATAGATAATGCTGCTATAAACATAGAGATACATGTATCCCTTTGAATTAGTATTTTTGTATTCCTTGGGTAAATACCTAGTAGTACAACTGCTGGATCATAGGTAAAGGTGGTTCAGCACTCACAAATCAATCAATGCGATATATCACATTAATAAGAGAAAGGATAAGAACATATGATCATGGGGCACCTGGATGGCATAGTCAGTTGTGTCCAACTCTTGATTTCGGCTCAGGTCATGTTCTCACAGTTCGTGAGATTAAGCCCCTCCCCCCATTGGCTCTGCACTAAGAGTACAGATCTTGCTTGGGATTCTCTCTCTCCCTCTCTCTCTCTGCCCTTTGTGCTCATTCTCTCTTTCTCCTCCTCTCTCTCTCTCTCTCTCTCAAGATAAAATAAACTTTAAAAAAAATGATCATTTCAATGAATGCAGAAAAAACATTTGACGAAGTACAACATCCAATCATGATAAAAACCCTCAACAGAGTAAGTTTAGAGGGCACATACCTCAACATAATAAAAGCCATATATGAAAACCCACAGTTAATATCCTCAATGGGGAAAAACTGAGAGGTTTTCTTCTATGGTTAGTTAACAATACAGGGATGGCCACTCAACCACTTTTATGTAATATAGTACTGGAAGTCCTAACCACAGCAATCAGACAACAGAAAAGAATAAAAGGCATCCAAATCCACAAGGAAAAACTAAAACTTCCACTATTTGCAGATGACATGATACCCTATATAGAAAACCTGAAATGATCACTTCTAGCAGTATCTTGGTGGAGTTAAATGCAGTGATAAACAAATGCAGTAAATTTGAAGGTATTAAATCAACATACAGAAATTTGTTGCATTCATATACACCAGTAATGAAGCAGAAGAACGAGAAATTATATAATCAATCCCATTTACAACTGTACCAAGTCAATCTCTTTTACCAAAGAGGTAAAAGATCTGTACTCTAAAACCTATAAAACCCTGATGGAAGAAATCGAAGATGATATAAATAAATGGGAAAACATTTCATGCTTGTGGATTATTAGAACAAATATTGTTAAAATGTCTACACTAACCAAAGCAATCTACACATCTAGTGCAATCCCTATCAAAATACCACAGCATTTTTCACAGAACTGGAACAATCTTAAAATTTGTGTGGAACCAAAAAGACCCCCAATAGGCAGAGCAATCTTGAAAAAGAAAAGCAAAGCTGGTGGCATCACAATTGTGAATTTCAAGTTATAGTACAAAGCTGTAGTAAGTAAAACAGTATGGTACTGGCACAAAAACAGACACATAGATCAATGGAACAGAATAGAAAACACAGAAATGGGCCCACAACTATAAGCAGGAAAGAATATGCAATGGAAAAAGACAGTCTCTTCAACAAATGGTGTTGGGAAAACTGGACGACAACATGCAAAAGAATAATACTGGACCACTTTCTTATACCTTACGCAAAAACAAATTTGAAAGACTCGTTCTTAATTGAAAAGTGATCTGTGATTTAAGACTCTTGTGTCTCATATTTTCAAACAATTTTGTTTTCTATTTACTATCAATATATTAATGATCCCACCACTGTCAATTATTCTTACCTAAATTTTTCAAGCATCCTCCAATATTTTGTCACCTATATTTCCCACAAGATTGTATTAAAACAGTGTCTATAATTGTTTATCAGTATAAATATATGTAACCAGAAGACCACTTCCAAAACATTTTTTTCAAAAAACAATCCCATGTTAAAACATAAAGAGATATGGGACATGATCAAAAGGTCTAAAATCCAGGAGAACACAAGAAATCTAGACAGAAATACTTGAAGAAATGATAAATAAGAATTATCCAAATTCTATATTAAAAATCCAGATAGTCAAACATCCTAAAAGCACTTAGCAAGAAAATTAAAAGAAAATCACATCTAAGGGTATTATAAGAAAATAAAATTGTATGCCAATAACTTCCATGAACATGTAAACACAAAATCCTAAGCAAAATATTAGCAAATTGTATTCAACAATATATTACAAATAATACATAATGCTCAAGAATGCTTATCTTACTGATGTGGTGGTTTTAACATTCAAAAAATCAATTAATTTCATTCATGGCAATAACAGAATAAGTAGAAAAAATATGATCATTCCAATAAATGGAGAAAAAAGTTTGTGGTAAAATTTAATGATGCTTTCTTTATGATATAAACTCTCAGCAAATTAGTGATAGAAGAAAACTTCCTCAGGCAAAGAATATCTACAAGAAGGCCACAACTAGCATAATTCTAAATGCTAAAGTATTAAACACCATCTCTCCATAAAGGGGTACGAGATTAACATACAATGTGAATATGGAAAAATGTATTTCTATATATTAGCAAAATGGTATGCAAAAGATTAAGGGTAAGCACATTAAAAGCTCCTTAAAATCATTACTAATCAAGGAAAGGTAAATCAACACCACAGTGAAATACTACTGTAACCCCAAGAAAATAGCTAAAATTAAAACAAAAAATATATATATCATGTTAGGATGTGAACATACTCAGTGGTATGAGGGAAATGCTACAGCAATGTAATGCCATTTCACAAACTTTAAAGTTAAATAATCTGATTATGTGGCATGATTTTAATGATACGAGAAAATAAACATACATAAAATAGTCCCTTTGGAAAGAAAGTAGGCAATGTGCGATAAATTTGAAGCCATTTTCACTCTACAACAAAACACTTCTACTTTTAAGTATAAAATCGTAAAAAAGATCTTACATGTCTCTAGATTTGTAGTAAGTACACTTGGTCTAAGGACATATGTACTGAGCATGTATCTACTAAAAACTACAAAATCTTTTGGTAATACTTTTGACCACTTGTGTTTGCCAGTTATACAACTGTCTTTTTTTTTTTCACTGAAATATTTGTCTTCTCTTAATATTTTACAGGAGTTCTTTATTAATGTTGCTTGACATATGCTTTGCAAATATCACCTTCCGGTCTGGGACTTAGCTTTAATTTTCTTTATGGTGCCTTTAGGCTTACAGGTATCATTAAAAATGTATAGTCAACTTTTTCTGTTTTATGCTTTGCACTTTTTGAATCTAGTTTGGATCTGCTTTGTATTTTAATATAAAATAAGTTAATGACACAATTTTATCTTTGTTTGTTTTCCCAATATTGATAATCAATTGTTTCAGAATCATTTGTTGAAAGATCCATTATTTCTCAATAGATTTTTAAAACCACTTCTGTTCCATTCAAGGCTTTCATATATAGACAGTAGGACTTTGTTCTAAAGATTATTTTCATGAATTATTAAGCCAGTTACCAGTTTGATGAACACTATTCCACCTATTAACTGTCTAAAAATTTCAACAGCATTCATGTGTAATCAATTCTATTAGAAATGAATTAATAAAACCTAATAAATTGAACATGCATTAAATCTTCAATCATCTTGGATATTTTTCTTTATTCAAGATAATGTCTAAGCCTGATTTGTACTTGCTTTTGTTAAACTTGGAAACCTTATGCCATAAAGCTAGATGCTAAATTTGGCATATTTTCATAATTAAATTTTAATAAGTTGGATATTCGAATGCATCAAGATGACTATTTTTAACATTTTAAATATGTTTCTTTTTAAATTTTTAATTCTAGAGAAGAGTATTAATTATAATATCCTTTTCTTAATATGTGCTACTGTTTATTTGATATTTACAGGATTTTTAAAAAACCTCAAAGTCACCTGACTCGACTAATATTGAAAAGTAAAAATATCAAAACATCATAGATATAGTTACAGTAACTTATGTGTGTAACTATGTAACTGCTATAATATACTATAATATGCTAATACTGAATATTAGCAAATTTTTACTATAATTTTTCTCTCTACACTGAAAAATATATATCTAATATATAGTCTTTGCCTTGTACTTTCTATCATATTTCTGTTTGTAACTGTTTTACAACATAATGTGTTTTTGCCAACCCCAGATCTATTATTGATAAGATTAATTATTTCTACTAGACTTTTTTAAGATTGTGAATTAACTACTTCTAATATTAAATAAAAATTTGTTCTTTTCTGTGATAAGCACTATCTATCATAAGCATCCATCTATCATTAAGTGTATAATTTTTAATACACTATTGGGTTTGGTTTGTAGTAGTTTAATTAGTTCTTTTTCTATCTATGTTCATAAGTAAGTCTGCCTTACGGTTTACTTTTCCCAAACAGTTCTTGCCATTTTTTAAAGATTTATTTATTTAAAGATTTAAAGGCATTTATACCCATTTATATCTATATATTATCTGTATTATATCTATAATAGTATATGGTAAATTCAATGTTAAAACGATCTGGAATTCTATTCATTTTTGACTAGTTTATTCTTATTGTTTCAGTGTCTTCAATTGCTGTTAGTATATATCTGGGTAATTTTTCCGTTATTCTTTTTTTTTCCTTAAGAGTTGTCCATTGGCTTTAAGTCAGCAGTCAGCTAAATTTTTCTGTTAAAGGAGCAGACAGGAATATTTTATGGCTTGGCGGATTCTATGGTCTCTGTCACTGACTATTCAACTCTGCCCTTGTAGCCGCAGAGCCACATGTAAAAATGGCTGTGTCCTGAATGCAACTGTGTTAACAAAAACAAACGGAAGGCCAGATTTGGTGCACAGGCATAATTTGACAAAGTCAGTTCTAGATTTCCAAACTTACTGTTACCTCTCCTGTATCTTTGTGTCTTTCACTTGTCATAATCTTGTTTGCGTGTGGATCTGTTCCACAATTTTTGTGGTCAAGTTTGAAAGAGATTTGCATATTTGTATTCATCATTTAAACATTTGGTTTAATATTCATTTTAATATTTTCAATGTTATGATTTTGGGGATTTTTTAAATTGTTACTTTATAAGTTTTAAAGAATCTATGCCTTTAGATCTTAATACTCTAATAAACACATTTAAGTTTAGATATCATTTTCCCTCATTACATTTCTCAAATTTTCATTTGGATAATTTTTTTTATCACTCAACAACACTTATTTTCATAAAAACAAAAAACAATAGTTTATTTATGTTAGTGTGATGTTTTTCTCCTTTAACCGTTGCATACTTTTGACATTTCAGTGAGGCTTCCTTAATCCTATGCATGTCACTGTGGGCTGTGTTAAAGCTCTGTAGTTTGGCTTTCTGCTTATTTGAAAAGGTGATTGAAATATACTGTCATCTAGGGTCAGGGCTTCTCTAATTAGGCCGGAACATCTGGTCTCCCTCAAGGGTCCATGTTAAATGGTTTATTATTAATTTTGTATGTTAATGACTTGGAACCCTCTAATTTTATGAAGCCAGCAGGGTTATTATTTTTGCCTGTGACCCACATTACATGAAAAAGTCTCTATGAATTAAACTTTCTTGGTAATAGAACATTGATGTGATACAAATCTAGCTGGACATTGCTTAGCACAGTTTTAAAAATTAATTTGATAATTATTAAGTCAAAAGAGAATATTTGTAATAGGTAATCAAATCAATGAAGTATACAATGTCAATCAACAGGGCCAGAATAGTTATTTCATAAAGATAAATATGAAATTTTATTTAAGAAATAAATTAGAAAAGAGGCACCTGGGTGGCTCACTCAGTTGGGTGTCTGACTCTTGACTTCGGCTCAGATCATGATCTTCGGGTTTGTAGGATCGAGCCCCTGCACTGTGCTCCGTGCTGACAGCACGCTTGGGGTTCTCTCTCTCCCTTTCTCTCTGCCCCTCCCCAGCTTGTAGCATCTCAAAATAAATAAATCAACATTTTTTAAAAAGAGAAATAAATTAGAAAAAAATACATGTTCTATAGCAATAAACCAGGAAATTTGGGATTTTTTCCCCCAAATACTTATAATCAGCCATCTAATTATATTGATGATTTTTTCAAGGTCATTGTTTTAAGAATGGCTACTAATGGTTCAGAATATGCCTTAACCTTTAAAAAACTATGGCAAGAAAATTACTTGGCTGAAAAATAAATTGTGGTTTGGAATATTCCTAAATAAACACTGTTTTAAGATTATTTTATATTCATGAACAAAATTTGCCTAGAAACTTTCAAGTTCACCATGAGAATATGACATAGAAGTCCATTATTTGTATAAATATATGTATATAAAGCAGCCTTGTGTTATTAGAACCTAGATTCTGTTCAGTAATAATTAACTCTTTAACACTGCCTCCTATGAATCATACACATTCAAAATGTTGATTTACTAGAATTCATTTTTTTGAGTTTTCTTACCAATTGTTCCTGTTAAGTATAATTTATTACATGCTGAATCTTCAAGTCTCCTTAAGATCAAGACCATAGATATTTCACATCTGTTAAGCTGCATCTGGCAAAGCTTCAAGTTTTCAGGTTATCCTTTCTCTTTCTCCTTTGACTCTTCTCTAATTTGTATACAGCCAATAAATTTTCATGATTCAATGCAATGCAGTGCCAGTTCAGGACAAATTAAATATCTTTTGTCTGGCACTCTTTTGTATTCTGAAACTTGAGGTACGGTTGCTTTTGTTATTAAAATTTTTCTTTATATAATTTCTCACATTATGTAGCATCTCTAATCTTAATGTAGATGTAGCCAGTATAGAGTACAGAATTAAAGAAAAGCAATCATGTGTATTCTTCTCATATAAACATGTCATACATTAGAGAAGCTACCAACCTTACTCGTTTTTAACCTTAAATTAAAGCCAGAACCTGGCACAACATGTCTTAAATACCTCATTCTCAAAATTTTAGCAGATACTCTAGCGCATTGTTTATAGATATCTACCTGCTGCATGATTTTTTTAACACTTAACCTTAGCATTCAAATTTATTGCTTTTTATTTTCTAAATAACTATGACAAATTGATATCACACCAACATTACATATAACTATAAATTTTCACAACTATGCTCCCAAAATTTGGGGGGAAAAATCAGAATTTTCTCACTCCTTTTAGCTCTCTTTGGCTAAAATAAGTTAAGAATATAATATATGTGAGTTAACATAATTTTATACAAGTTAAAGATAATTAAAATTAGGTTTTAGTGGACTTTCTTATAAACTTCTAGTTTTAGAAGCACATTTAAGAAATATATTTGCTGGTGAAAGGCTTAAACATAGGCTTACAAAAACAAATATTTATTATCTCAACTTCTGGGGTCAGGATTCTGGAGATAGCTTACTGAGAACCTCTGGTCAGGGTCACTCATCAGTTTACAGTCCTTCCTGAAAAAGGCTGAAGCAAAAACTTATGGGTTAGAGTTTTACCTTGGAGGGTAGTACCATGGAAGCGCGAGTGAAGAAAGAGTGAAAACAGTCAGCAAAAGCAAGAGAGTAAATACCAGAAGGTGCATTGCCCAGCTAGCCATGGATCTCAAAAACACAGCTGACTGCTCCATCTTGGGAACTTCTAAAGTTAGTCCATGTGGAGCTATCACATCTTGGGATCTTTCTTTTGGGTGTTGGCAGGAAGATTGCAACAAATTATGTCATTTACTTATTGATCTTCTCTTTCTCCTCCCTCCCTGCTCAAGGACAACTGCATAAATACTTATCATGCCTGCAATTTTTACTTATGGTAATGGATAGGGCCTGCCAGAGCAGCTTGAGAGGAAGTCAGAACCTTAGGCAATTCATCTGGCAAGTGTGGACACATGATGGTCTCTCCTTGTCAGTCATCAGTATATGGGCATATTAATTATCTACTTCTGAGTTGTAAATTATTCTAAACTTATAAGCTTAAAACAACAAATATTTATTATCTCAGCTTCTGGGATCGGGAATCTGGAGATAAGTTACTGAGAACCTCTGGTCAGAGCCACTCACCAGCTTATAGTCCATCTGTTGGTACAGGCTACCTTGATCTAAACTGGGGGAGGATCTGTTGCCAAGCTAATATGGCCATTGGCAGGTCATAAGTCTTTGCTGGCTATTGGTCAGAAATATAAATTTCTGGTCATATGAAACTCTCCGTAGAACAACTCACAACATGACTGGTAGGCTACTTTGGAGAGACCCCAGCAAAGCCTAACCTAATCTTAGAAATGATATCTCATTGCTTTTGCCATGTTCTCTTCATTAGAAGTGAGTCACTAGGGCATGTCCATACTCAAAGAGTGGGGGAATATGCACAAGAACCTGACACCAAGGGGACCTGTGTGGCCCATTCCACTGAGCTTCACACTCTTGATTTCAGCTCAGGTCATGATTTCAGTTTTTCGGATCAAGCCCCTCATTATGCTCTGCGATGTCAGCTTGGGATTCTTTCCCTCCTTTTCTCCTTGCCCAAAGCCACTCACTCTCTCCCAAGATAAACAAATAAAAACTTAAAAAAAAAATACCAGGTTGGGGGAACCACTGTGGCTATTTAAAGGCTATTTAATTACATATTTATCCATATTAATAATTATTTGTAAGTCATACTGAAAATAACATTTGAATTTATTAATTTATTTACCTTCATTAAGTTCATAAAATGTTTCTTTCTCTACATTTTCTTCCTTGTGGCTTCAGCAACAAGGTATTCTAATAATGAGGGAAAATAGATTAAGGTCACATTGTGGAGGTCCTTAAATTCATATAAGGAGACAGTGCACTAATTTGTAAAGGCTAGAAATGCAGTGACAATTTTGCAAGGGGAGAAAATATGAATTTTTTTTGGATCTGGAGGTGATGGCATAGCATCAGATATGTGGGAAAATCCAACGTTTTATTTGGTAGCTACTGAAAGTGGCAGTTATGGCAAAACTTTTCTTCAAGCATGTTGTTTTTAAATATTCAAACTTGGGGATTTTGAAATTTTTATTTTTAAGTGGATTTGCATATGATTAAACACATCCTTTTCACTGTGAACGATACCAAATTTAGAGGAGTATTTCCATAATGTGAAAAACTAGACTTAAATTACCTCATTCTTTAAAAGTTTCCTCAAAGGTGAAATTCATCAATGATTCTTTTTATATCATTTGGTTACTTTGTCATTGGGTATCTAAAATATAGAGAAAATTATACAAAAATGTGTTACCATTGTTAGTTGCATGCTGAACTTTTTGACTGGGTGGTTAAAACAATGGTTCAGTTTCCTCAAATTTCAAGATGTCTTTCTTTTTTCCAAGTTTAGTAAGTTACTTGTGCTTGATCAGTCATTAAAATTTCTTTTAGTAATTATAGTTTGTTTATTTTTGAAGAAAGACAATAAAAAACACTTTCTTTCCCACTCAAGTAATGATCAATTCAGAAATAAGTGAAAATGTGAGGAGATATGAGCCAAAATAACATCTTTGTTAATGAAAATATTGATATGATAGAACATAGCTTGTATTTATGGTCTTGTATGTTTCCTAATTCCTCTAAAAGGAGGCCATTGTGATTGTCCAGTCATCAGTAATGCTGGAAGCCATAGACTCATAGAGCCAAAGCTTACTCACAGTTGAAAGAAATTTAGGATACAGATAGGTCAGACTCCAACCAGAAAAGTAAGGAACAGAAATATGCAAACCCAGTTTCTCCTTTACTCCAAATTCAGCAATTAGCTACATTACTCCTCCAGTGAGTGGGATGGTTGAAGGGTCATCAGGAATGCTACCAATGGCCTACAGCTATAAACAGCACAGGGAGGGAAATATAGGAGGAAAAACGATACATGCACTTAATGAAGGTAAACAAATGCATTTAAATGTTGCATTAAGTGAGGCTCAAAAACAATTATGAACATTAAGATATAGGATAAAGTAGCCATTGATTTTTAAGAAACCAGGCCACCATCCAAATTAAAAGATTATGAGTGTTTATTAAGGTACACTTTCAGAAAAATCTCAGAGAGGATCAAATTTATGTTATTCCAAAACATTCTGTGCATTTTCTCACTTGGCCTCTTTGAACTGTTGACATTTATATATTATTCAAACTGGCAGATTTGAAAAAAAAAAATTGTACTTACTATTGAGGAAGGTATGACACACATCAAATTCATATTAAATGGTTCACCAAATTCTTATGAAGCTGGGTAATTAATAACAACGTACTATATAGAAAAAATAGCTAAAGAAAAGTTTCTGATAAGTTTACATTAAATTTAACTATGCACATCAGTCACTTTGTTACTTTGTTGTGAAATATAAACCCCAACAAAACTTATATTTTCAAAACATTAAATTATTTGAACAATTGTCCTTTTCTTGCATTAATGTAGCCACCTGGTGGCACTGTTGATTAAATGTGGAAAAAAATCCAAATTTTGGTGTTTGTAAAGAGCATTTTCTGTATTAAAATTACAAATTATATATGTTTCCTGTTACTATTGTGTTATTTGAATATATCAATGTTGGATGGCTGTTGCCGGAAAAATGTATTGAAAATTAACTGCAAAAATTTTTAATGTAAAAAAAATCCTATTGAATATTTATGTCAGCACAACTCAAGGACTTCTAAATGACTATGCCTAATATTAGAAAGTGAATTGAAGACATTTATATAAAGATTGTATACTTAATGATTTCTACACTTAATGAAAGAAATCATATCAAATGGGATTTATTCATTTAAAAAATAGTTAAGACAAAAGTATGTCTAATTTTCATTGGTAGTCATTTTCATGATTTGATTTCATGTAATTTGACAAGAATACCATTACTCTCTTAAAGATACCTGCATCTCAAACATAATATGATTCATTTATATATAAGGTTCTACTGAAGATACATTCACAATTTGGTCATGTGCCTGCTATGAATTTAAAGGATCATGATGAACTATAATAGTACTTAATCTTTTATTTCATGAATTACGGACTTTTTGAAAAAAAGGAAATTATATACTGAATGCATTCGTAACCATCAAAAAATTTCAAACTATTCTTTGTGAAAACAGAGTCAGGTTATCAGTTCATTGAGACATCTGAGAATTCATTCAAGAGGTAAATAGGAAAAATTATCTGAAAATGATGAGGAACACAACTTTTATAAATATGGTTTGAGAGTAACTGAGTTCTTAGCCAGAAGCCAGGGATGGTTGTCTTACATTAATAGAAACTAAAACATACTGGTCATTTTTATTGCCAGTTTATCACATATCAATATTTTTCTAACTTCAGAACTAAAATTTTCAATTTTACCTATTTGTTCAAAATCTGTTTGATAAGATATCCTCTTATATGCATTCATTCTAACAGAATTGATATATGGACTATTTACCTGATTGTCATACAGGTATTCTAAAAGATTAACAATTTGAAATGCAACTTCTATAATCAATGATTTTTTGAAGGGATGCAATTCATTTATATGTTATGTGTATTAATGTATTTTGTAAATATCATTTTGAGTCATACATATTTTTTGAGAGAGAGTGCATGCACATGCATGCAGGCAAGCAGGGGAGGGGCAGAGGGAGAGGGAGAGAGACAATCATGGGGCTCCATCCCAGAACCCTGAGATCATGACATGAGCTGAAATCAAGAGTTGGAGGCTTAATCAGCTGAGCCACCCAGGTGCCCCTGAGTCATACATTTTTAATAATGTTAACGAAAATATCTTTGCTAAGGTATTGTGGGATGGAAAATGATATAAAATATTCTGAGAAGGGGTGCCTAGTTAGCTCAGTCGTTAAGCACCTGAGCCTTGATTTTGGCTCAGGTCATGATCTTGCAGTTCATGAGATCAGGCCCTGCCTTTGGTGCACTGACAGCTCAGAGACTGCTTGGGATTCTCTCTCACCCTCTCTCTCTGCCCCTCCCCTCCTCAAAATAAATAAATAAACTTAAAAAAATATTCTGAGAAGAATTAGAGCAAGTCAAAGTATCTACTAAAGTTTTTATCTACTAAAAAACATACAGTGCTTTCATATATGCTCATGCAGTGCTATTATACACAGCTAAAAGAAAGATACAGGTTATATTTGCCTGGGCTTTGGGTCCTGAAGAAATGCTGAAGACATAGAGAAGGAAAAGAAGGTTATATTATGAGTATTTGTTCTGTATTTTTCTATTTAAAAAACTATTTTAAATTTATTTATTTTTGAAAGACAGAGACAGAGCACAAGCCGGGGAGAGGCAGCTGACAGCTTGGCAACTCCGAGCTGTCAGCACAGAGCCCAGGGCGGGGCTCAAACCCACAAACAGTGAGATCATGACCTGAGCCAAAATCAGATGTTTAACCGACCGAGCCACCCACGTGCCCCATCTCATACCAATTCTTATAGTGATGTGCCAAAGTAACATGAATAAATCCAAAGAAAACTGTGATAATGGTTGAAATGTACAACCCTCCCTGCATACATGCCCGTGTGCACACACACACACACACACACACACACACACACACTCACACACGCTACAAAAGTTAGAAAAGAAAAATGTGGTGATTCACATTTTTATTCTTTCTATACCCTGGCTACACTGTGAACAGACTCAATATTATACATAGTGCACAAAATCCAGTTGATAAAGAACATGTTCATAAATATTCATTATTGTTTTGTATCTAAAATAAATTTACTATTGTAGGCTTACTGTACACTTTGGTTTGTAAGTTTATTCCTTGAACCACAGAACTTTATATGTGTGTTGACATCCAATATATGTGTGTTGACTATCCAATTGTGATAGCCTTCACTGGCTGTTCATTTGGACACATGTCCTGACCTACCAGGGAGATGTATCCACTCCTTAAGGGAGGTCATTCTTTCATGTTATCTGCTTTATAGTAGATAAAGCTTCAGGAAATCCATTCATAAAATCATGAGTAAATCATAACTATAATAGGATTATTCAGTCATAATAATAGGGGAAGTCTTTATAGAAAAACCTATAGCTTAGTCAAATGCTGCCTGGTGAACATCTAATAAAAGCAAAGATAGTTCAACAATTTGTATGTGTTATTGTTTCTACCTAAGATAATTTGATTCATTAGTCTCACACTATAAGCAATTCTGTCAAATGTTCTACCTTGTTCTGTTAAGATTCTGTCATATTAAAAAAGGGCATACGGAGAGTCAATGAAAACATCTTCTGAGTCTTGTTTTCTTAACTTCAAATTGTAAACTGATACCTTTTTCTTCAATGTACAAATATAGAATCGCTTAAGTCATTCTTGCTGCCTAAGAATCCAACTTACTTCTTCCTTCTGAGTTAACCTATTAATGATCTGATGTATTATGCTGCAAAACTTAGGGAAATCATAGTTCACATTTTGATATCCCCTTAAGACATTCAGCTGCCCTGTGAACAGTATGCAATACTCCTCATGGTGCACAAAATCCATTTGATAAGGAAAAAAATATCAAGATATGTCATACTTAACTGCAAACTTTTTTCACTGATGATTTTATTACTATTAAGATTCATATTTTGTAGAAATTAACAGTGGGATGTGCTTGCTGATAAAATCAGTAGATTTATAGTCAAGACTATAAACTCATTTAAATGACTCCAATGTACCTCTACCATTGTTCCTGCTTCTTGTTCCTCCACATTTCAGATTAATAAGAAAATAGCAGAGAAGTAGCCATGACAGTCTCCTCTCCCTAAATTTTAATAGACTGTTGAATTAACCATGGACTTCTTTACCAACTACCTTAGTAGTTATCCTGCCTGCTGCATATACAATTCTGTCTACAGTTCCTCTTCATATACTTAACTGCAGTCAATTTTAGCTGGTACTTTTTCTGTGTGTTTGAACTGGCTTGTCCACTTCCAAGCTTTTCATTTTCCATTGTTCCATGCTGGAGTGCTTTATTTTTTCCTCTACTTTCTGTTGAAATCAATGATTATAGGAGACAACTTATTTTGAATCTTATGCAATTTTGGAAAGAAATGCTTTTGACTAGATCTAATGATAATATGATGTTTGTAATGGATAAAATACCTCTGCCAACTTTCTTTTTACAAAGAAGTCTTAGTTTCCTAAATTATCTGCTATTCAAATTTCCTTGACAAATTTTATAAAAGTAAGCAGCAAAAGAATTCCATCTTACTGAGGAAAAATAAAATCAAAATCACATAGGCAGGATAAATTAAGCCTTCCACTCATATTTCACAATCATTCCATTCCCTATTCAGTAAATTTTCCCAACACACTTTAATTATATTGTGATTTTTCAAAATTTAATTTTTATTGTATCTAAGTATACACATATTTTTATCTCTTTAAATAACATTATGTTTCAGTGACCTTATGATAACCTGTCAATAAATGTTACCAAATAAGCATGAATGAGTGCAAAACCTCTTGTGTCTGTTTAGTTGAATCTCTCTACAGTTCTTGCATTTGCTCATTTAATTAAAAACATTCTTTCACGACTACTCTGTTCCCACCACGGTGTGAGGTGCTAGGGAAATGGTAATGGGGCTTACATTTACAGGGAAGATAAAAAGGTGAGTTTTAGAACATCCATTTCACTACATATATTTAGAGTATTATAAACATTATCAAACTCAATAATGTTAATACTTTATTCTTTTCAAATTGAAAATATATTTAGCATGAGTCCTGGAAATAGCATAACTAATGCAGCTATTAAACATTAATCCTAAATCAAACTCACTGCATTCAGTACCTGAATCCATGAAACCTTCTATTTTTTCTAAGTACTCTGTCTTTAAGTTAATGTTCAGGCAAGGAAATGCTGTGGTTTTATGGATTTCAACCCGCTCAAGCAATACAGACTCAGGAGATTTCCCTACTGAAGAGCACTGCAGCTGTGACTTTATTAAATTAAACATAGTTCATGGCAATTAGCCATGGAAGTTTCCTTTGGGCCACTCTTCTGATCACAGAGACACATGACACAAACGACTGGAAATTCCACCCGTGAAACTGTCACTTCCCTGCAAAGTATCTTCTCTTCAGTATTACCAGGTATCTCTCATTGCTCTCAGGGCTGTTTTCTTCCTCAGATTTGGATCACTATCTCTACTTTTTCAGCTTCAGGTGCTCACACCATCCATCAATAGAACTTTGTATTTTTCTTTCTCTTTGTTATACTTTTACTATGTGTTATGGTTTAGTTTGCAATGGCCATTTCCACAAAAGTATAAATGAAACTCTAAGCCATATGGCATAACATTTTCAGGAAACGTGAACCGTAATACCTCTCAGTAATTATTGTTTGCTCTTACCTATTTTACACTAGCTGGAAACCTTTTTTTTCTTTCCTTGTTTTGTATTTTTCAACTTAACTTCAATAAAACATTTAAATTAGACTTTGATAAAGCCAGTTCACTGGTTTCACAGTTGCTCCAAAATGACAAAATCTCTCTACCCTGCACTCACACTGAATTGTTGTGGTTTGTTTGCTTGTTTGTTTGTTTAATTCCAGTCCCTGTGGGTTTGTATCTGGAGTTTTCTTTCCCTATTCCTTTAAAATGCACTTCCGAGCCACAAATATATCCTATGCTCGCTATAGGTAACTTTATCTTGCTACCTGTTTCTTTTCTTTTTTGTGTTTTAATTTTTACTTAAATTCTAGTCAGTTAGCATACAGCACAATATTGGTTTCAGGAGTAGAATTAAGTGATTCAGCACTTACATAAAATACCTAGTGCTCGTCATAACAAGTGCCCTCCTTAATACCCATCACCCCTCTAGCCCATCCCCCTCAGTGGTTTGGTTTTTTTTTTTTCCTTTTTAAAATTACTACACTTATTGGGGCCCCTGAGTGGTTCAGGCAGTTGAGTGTCTGCCTCTTGATTTTGGCTCAGGTCATGCTCCCAGGGTTGTGGGACAGAGCCCCAGGTCAGGTCCTGTGCTGAGCATGGAGACTGAGATTCTCTCTTTCTCTCTCTCTTTCTCTCTCTCTCTCTCTCTCTCTAAAATAAACTCTAAAATAAAAAAAATAATAATAAATTTAAATAATTATAAAATTACGGCACTTACCATCTCAGGGAGCCATATCTTATTTACCATAATCATCTGTCTGTCTGAACTGTCTGAACTTCAAGTGAATGAGAACCAATCCTCATCTGTCATTTTCCCAGGAAAGAGACAAACTTACAAACTTCTGTGACCCCATCTAGAGATAGTATGCTACTCTAGCAGCTTGAATGGACTAAGAAATTGGTCCTGAGGAAGGAGGTGCTGTAACAGATATCTAAAAATGTGGAAGTGGCTTTGGACCTGAGTACCGGGTAGAGACTAGAAGAGTTTTCATAGATACATGCCAGAAAAAAACCTACTTTGCTGTGAATGGATCATTTAGGGCAATTCTGACAAGATCCCAGAAAGAAGAGGAGAGCTGTTGAAAAGGTCTTGGGCCTTTTAGGAAATATCTAAGTAATCCTGAATAAAGCATTGGTATAAATATGTATGGTAAAGGCCATTCTGATGCACTTTGATGACCTAAGTCCCTCTCTTAAGTGGAAATGAGAAACGTATTATTGTAAACTAGGAGGGAAAGGAAATCCTTGTTAGAAAGTGGCAAAGAATTTTGCAGAATTGTCTTCATGTCCTAATGCTTTGTGGAAGGTAGAACTTGACAGTGACAAAATTGGATATTTGTCCAAGGAAATTTCTAAGCAGAGCATTATAGTGACCTGATATCTCCTGACCGCTTATGGTAAAATGTGAGAAGAGAGAAATGATTTAGATACAGGATTTTTAATCAAGAGGAAACAGATTTGGAAAATTCTAAGCCAATCCATATTGTAAAGAAGGATGATGAGAAAGGTTTCTTTTCCAATAGGCACACATTTACATCCGAAGACATAACTTAAGATGTAAATTGATGCTTAGACAGCCCCCATTATAGTAGAAAGGTCATAAACTACAATCTCCAACATAATTAAAGACAGAAAATTTATGAATCAATTAAAAAGGGTGGAAGGAGGTGTTGCTAAGATATACATTCACACTTAAGTGACAGTTACAGAAGTGTGCATATGCTTCTAGTTGAATTAGGCACATGATTAGGTGATTATTATGTTGATTTGATTTGCTCAATTTGTGTCCTGAAAGACAAGATGGAAATTAGGAGACAAAGAAAAATTCTACAGGACACAGGAAGTAATTTTTAAAAGTCTGTCTTGATCTTTCTTATTCAGCTTAAAGAGCCTGCTTTTAATACAATGTACTAAATTGTCACCATAATTAACTAATAATCTGCTTTCAATCAACAGCAGATGCTACCTGTCTCTGGTTATTACTCATGCACACATTAAATAATTTAACAAATATTTTATTTCCAGTGTCTTTCACAGGGACAAAGAACAAGGAATCATCTACTATAAGGGTGATTGAGAAGTAAATGTGAATCTTGTAGGGTAGAGAAGAGTAGAAATAGGTATTTTAAAAAAAAGACATTTCAGAAATGCATTTGTTAAAGCTCCACTGGGCTTAGTTGATCTTCTGTTTTAAATAAAAAGAAAAGGAAAAAAATCAGGATGAGTTGGTTGGGAATTGTGGAAACCATAAGAAACTGCAAGATGAATTTGTGTATCATACAACTCAGCAAATATTATCCCAGTGGACTTCAGTGATTGGTTGGTTTCTGCACTGAAGTAAACTATTCTGCAACAACTTATACTCCAAAACAGGAAGAGGGTCCATTCTATTTGGTTCCAAACCATCTTCTGTGGGCAGACTGCCAAGTTGTTAAAAATATTTGGCCAATGTTTAGCCCTCAGGGAAGAAGGCCTCAGATGAGTAAACTGGGATTCTAGATAGGACTCTAGTCCAACCAGGAAAGTAGAAGATTGGTAATTGATCAAGACAGAAATGAAGTCAACAATGTTCAAAACTAGATTCAATTTCACCAGGGGTTGCTGCTTAAAGGGTATGGGTATCATATCTGGTGAAGAGCTTGATATATAATAGAGTTATGGCATAATCCAGATGTTACCTGATGGTTTGGGAAAAAAAATAATAATGTTTTCCCAGGGTGTGTGTGTGGTGTGTGTGTGTGTGTGTGTGTGTGTGTGTTTCCCAGCACCTAGAATGGCTGACTCGACAGCTACAGCTATATGCGAGAGTAAGAGTAGTGGCAAACAATACCTGCAAAACCCCAAACATGGCATGTTTTGGAAGAAAGAATGTACATTAAGCAGTGCAGAAGGTTCTAACTGAATTAGGGTGTTAATCTATGCAATTATGAACAATGTTATTGAACAATGAATACTTCCCATCTCAAGTAGTCTCTGGATAAGTAATTAATAATTACATTATGTCTACTTATCAACAAAATGTTGTAACATATATTGTATATTATTTTACCATGAAAAAGTATTTATTGAGTCATATGGCCATATGCCTCAAAACTGTGTTTGTAATAGAAATGTAACAATATAAAGGACTAGAACCTAATATATTTAGAAATGCATACTATCTTATATTTGTATTAAATTTTGGCAATCATGTGAAAATGAAATATGTGTGAGCCTCCTTTCAACTGGGTGCTGATAGAACAGTTGGTTTGTATTTCCTACATTTTGTACTTTTATTTTTTTAATATGAAATTTATTGTCAAACTGGTTTCCATACAACACCCAGTGCTCTTCCCAACAGGTGCCGTTCTCAGTGCCCATACCCACTTTCCCCTCCCTCCCACCTCCCATCCCACCTCCCTCAGTTTTTAAGAGTCTCCTATGGTTTGGCTCCCTCTCTCTCTTTTTTTTCTTCCCCTCCCCCATGGTCTTCTGTTAAGTTTCTCAGGATCCACATAAGAGTGAAAACATATGGTACCTGTCTTTCTCTCTATGACTTATTTCACTTAGCATTTATTTTCTAAAAACATGAAAGATCACTACAGGTAAATTGTTTTGTAGTTTATCTCTTATGTATAACCAGGTACTTTCACACACCAACTGCTTGGATTTATGGAAAGACCCAGAAGAATCAGTGACTAAAGGCTAACATAATACTTTTTACAATAGTGTGATTCATAAGATATCACTCATAGATTGATGGGTATAAGCATGCTCTTTTAAATACAGAAACAATTTCTACTGTATTTGTTAAAGCCTTACAATTTCTACATGACAAAAAATGTTTTAATTTCAAGAGTAAAATTAAAATTTTTGCTTTGGTTAATACTTCTTCCAATGGCTGTACAGTTCATGCACCATGTGGAAAACATATTAGCTCCTGACACCAATGATTAAAGTCAGATATTACATTCGATTACATTTAATTATTCAGAATCTCTGTAGCATGTAATAAGATAACTTCCAGTATAATTAGAAACACAGCAACATCTAAAGAAAACTATTTATAGAATCTCAACAGCAATTACAATACCCTATAGGCTTCTCTACACTTTGAGGGAGAATTTTTCTGACTGTTTACTGACTGCCATTCAGAATAGATTCATTTTCTGTTTTTGTAAAATCAATACGCAAAGGAATCCCCACCCTCCAACAGCAACAACAAATTCCTGCTGTAAGAATTAATCGTGAATATTTACCATGACTCATAATAATAAGCTTTATGGTGCTATTTAGTCTAAACATAACTCACCTCTCTGGTACATGAACATTATACACAATTCCTAAACAAAACTGCACTTGCTAATGTGACATATTATCCCTTGCTTCTTTTAATAACACTCTATCTATTATACCTGACACAATGTGCCCTTTCTGAAAGTAAAACATAAGCATTATGTTAATAATATAATACTCTATAAAATAAACACCAAGATTACATTTCTAATATTGTAGTATAAACAAACATATATTTTTATAGGTTGGAAGAAACTTATGAGTATAAGGTTTATGGTATTGACTCATTATTTTTCTATTCAGGAGCAAGTTTACTCCTAGCAGTAGAGTAACTTTTCATTGATTCAATAGCTATATCACATTCTACATGTCATATAATACTATATAGGTTAGACCAAGATCTTACCTTATGTTTTTAATTCCAAATAATGATTTGATCTCCCTTCTTTTGGCAAGCCTAAACTAGTACTTTGATGTTAATTGACTTCCTTGTTTTAACTCTCCCAAAGGAATGCTTAACAGCAACAAACTATAGTATTTTAAGACCTATTTTTGTATTAAATCTCATTATATAAGCTTGCTTTTTGAAAATCAAACCAGATTTTATGGACATTACTCTCTCATCTTAGGCCAAAAAACTAACAGATAGCATTTAGAATAAAAAGGGGGGGGGAATGAATGTATGATTTCAGTGTCCAAATCTTTGTCATTCATTTGACTATTACAGTTTTCTTGCAGGTAGAGTATGTCCATTTTATGAATATAAACTTGACATCCTCTCTATCAGGAGATCCCAATCAATGGGAGCCAGATTACAACCTTTATCTTCTCAAAACAAACATGCCATTCATTTTGCTCTCCCACTTTACCCCTCCATAGCTGTGAGGAAACTTTCCTTTGGAAAATACTTTTGAGGTGTAAAATGTGCTTTAAATATATCTCACAGGAAGAGGCACTTTACAAATGAGGGCTTGAAGACCCACATGCGTGAGTTATGTTTTGCAATTTCACATAGCTGGAAAATGATTGTATGGGAACCCAACATTTTGACTTTGAATGATAAATATTAGCAGGTAAATAATATAGTTTGGCTGGTTTGGAAAACTTACTGGAAAGCAAGTTTTGTTCAATCATTAGAGTTTTGTTCTAAAAATAAAAAAAAAATATATGGATTTCTAAGTGAAAGCAGTGGTGAAAAACCCTGCAAACCTAATAAGATATTTAGGGGCAGGTTCTTGTGTGTCCTATTTCTTTAATGATTAGGGAGACAACTTAATACTCAGGCATTTCCTGGTCAAGTTATAGCAATTTTAGGAGCATTGTGGCATATGTCCTCATTCTGCTCAATATTAAAATGCACAGATTTCAATTACATGTGGTTGATGTTCCAAGAGTGGTGTCAAATGTTTTCTTCAATCAGGTAGCCAATTGCACACAGTATCAATTTCTTGTTTTTAAGATACATTATTACAGAATCACAGTTACATCATCAACTATGTGATCTTTGATAGAAATTAAGGAAACATTAAAGGTTTATTTCAGTTATCATAATGAAAACTTTCCCATAAAGCTCTGACACAACTGTGACAAGTTGTCAATGGAGCAGTAAGAATAAAAGAAGAATAGAACAGTGACCTTTTTTCTCATGCCCCCCCTTAAAAGTTACGCATGAGAAACATTAATAAGGTTATTTGGAAATGTTATGGGGATGTACTTTACTTCTTAAGAACATGAAATGTATGTTTTTTAAAAGATGAATGCTCTACTCCCTTCATGGGGGCCGGGGGTGAAGTACAGTTTTGTGATTAATGGAGCATCAGATTATGAATAATACAGACAAATGATGTTTCCCTTATTTTTATATCCATTTTCTCCACAAAAGTAGTTCTAACCTTAAAATAATGCTCTTATAAATCTATCACTGAGTCAATATGTTTTATTGAAGGTGAAATGGGACAGGTTAATGCTCTGATGATAATCTAATGAGTCTTTAATTATCGTTGAGTTTCTTACCACTGTCATCAAATTATGCCAGCAATTTAAATATCATCTTTGCTTAGGATAAAATAAACACTGTCCATGCAAATTAAATAATTCTAATTACAGTCTTATATTTAAATATTTTAAATATCTGTAAGCACAGAAATTTGCATGCCCTCTAATTGAAAGTTGAATGCTACTTTAAGACAAACATAATAAAATGAGTTTTATTCTCCCTCTCCCCCCTGCCATGAAAAGCATAGTGCAGTAAATGAAATTGAAAATGCCTCCATATTAGGAAATTGAACTTTTTTCACTTAAAACAGTTCAAGCCCTCAGGGCATCTGGGTGGCTCAGTTCATACCTTAAGCATCTGACTCTTGATTTCAAGAATCAAGTCATGGTCCCATGGTTCATGAGATTGAGTCCTGCCTTGGGCTCTGCCCTCAGAGTGTGGAGCCTGCTTGGGATTTTCTCTCTCCCTCTCTTCCTGCCCCTCCCTTGCTTTCTCTCTATCTCTCTTAAAATATATAAACTTTTGAAAAAAAAGTTTAAACTCTCAAGCTGTAACCATTGAAAGTTTATTAATGGCATTGATTTACAAACCCACACAACACACTCATGCACATATGTTTAAACATGCATATATGGCACTGATCTCCTGAAATGCACCAGGTACAAAAAAAAAAATAAGCTTGCAACAAAATAACTGAGAAGTCACTTAAATTTTTGCAGTGTTAACATGTATACTTGTTTACTTAACTTGACTCAGTCCTTGTGTCATTAATCATCAACTAATGTTAACTATTAAATCAAAGTATCAGCCTCATTTTAGCCTCAACTCTGATTTCAGTGCAGTGTACAAGCTTCCTTCATCAGTGTTGCTTTCAACCTGCTGATTTTGATATAGTAGTCCCTACTTATCCACAGTTTCATGTTCAGTGGTATCAGTTACCCAAGGTCAACCTTTAATCAAGAAGCAGATAACCCTTTCTCCAACAGATGGCCAGAAGATCAATAGTGGCCCAACACTACATCACAACATCACAGTGCCTGTGTCATTCACCTCACTTCACCTTGTTGTGTAGGTATTGTATCATCTCATATCATCACAAGAAGGATGAGTTCAGTACAATAAGACATTTTGAAAGAGAAACCACATTCACATAAACTTTTACTACAACATATTGTTATAATGGTTGTTTGGGGTATTTTTTTAGTTTTTTTTTCTTTTAATGTTTATTTATTTTTAAGAGAGAGAGATTGTGTGTGTGTGAGAGCAGGGGAGGGGGCAGAGAGTGAGAGAGACACAGAATCCAAAGCAGGCTCCAGGCTCTGAGCTGTCAGCACAGAGCCCAATGCCGGGCTCCAACTCACGAATAGCAAGATGGTGACCTGAGCCGAAGTCGGTCCCTTAACAGACTGAGCCTCCCAGGTGCCCCTAATGGTTGTATTTTATTACTAGTTATTGCTGTTAATCTCTAACTGTGCCTAATTTATAAAGTAAACTTTATCATAGGTATGTAGGGATAGGAAAAGACGTATAAGTATATATAGGATTCACTACTATCTGCAGTTTCAGGCATCTACTGGGGAGTCTTGGAACATATTTCCAGTGGGTAAGAGCAGACTATTATACCAACATTCATGAGGTGATCTTGCTTATTTGAGCCCATTGACAAGGTCTCATTAAAACTACTTCATATCTATTTCTTTCAAGGGTTCCACAGTCTGAACTGTTGGTAGAGGCAATCAAACATGCCACCAAAAGTGAAATACCACTGAAATCTGTTTGCTAGTTGCTTTTTTCTAAATATGTAAAATTCTCTTCAAGGGCAGGTTTCTTTGTGTCCTGAAAAGGTAAAATTGCACATTGCATCATCCATTATGTGAGTTGCCTTCATTTGTATTTTAACGCAGGGTTAGATTCCTTAAAAAATTGAATTATTTTAATAACAAAATGATATGGAAGAAAGACATTAAATCCTTTTGTGTAATCATTAGGAAATTGGCTTTAGTCCACATGAAAGTGTGCTTCTATTCCAAGCTGAAATATCTGATGGCAGTTTGGAAAAGGCAACTTCTATCTCAACCTCAAATTCCAACAGTTTCACTTAATTACTGAGTTTTCTTCTTCTTTCTTAGCTTGACTGGCATCTCCGTTGGTATTAGAGGCATATTTGTGGTAGGACAGCAGTTAGCTACACAGAGATTACTGTCTGTTGCATTGTACTTCTGTTCATTATCTAGAAGAAGCGATAACTAAGCTTCCGCAGATCACTCATACATATAAGCGATTTACCCATATGCAGTTATTGAATATTGATGACTGACCATTTGGCAATTGCTTTTCTCCAGTTCTTATTCTGGCTGTAGTACTTCTACTGAATATTGTTTAGGTTAAATAGAAACTTTCCTAATACTTGCCTGGATCTATCAACTGTTCCTCAATGAGATTCCAGTGCTTATATAAAGCTCTAGCATTTACCTCAAAGAGCTCATCTATTTTGCCTGACTGCAACGCTGCTTCCAACCAACAGATTCCTTATTGGTGGAATTCAGTGTTAAATAGTTTGAGCATAACCTTGAAGTGAATTCTTTTCTTTCCTTGTACTCAATTACCCTCTTTGAGCTTTTCATAAAGCAAAGGACTGTGCAAAGCTGCGCCGTCAGTGCAGCCAAGACAGAAGAGCGAGAAGAAACGCTCTGGGGAATACCGCAAATGCAATTGCCGCCTCTTGCTCGGAACTTGAGAACCGGCAACAGTCTAATAGAAACCCTTTGCTTTCTGGAAGATCCCTTTACACTGTGATGAGCACTAGCACGCAGTTAATATCATTCCTCAGAAGCAGACCTTTTCATACAGTTAACTATGTGTAAAATTGTCTTTCTTTTCTTTCTTATTTGACACATTTCTCAAATTTATAACCAGTCTGCCATGTACTTCCAATAAACAGTCTGGTCTTCCTTTTAGTATTTGATTTATGATTGCTTGAGAAAGAGATAAAGCTAGAATATCTTCTTGCATATATCTTCTTGATGTATTTTCGCTGTTTCCTAATTCTGATAAGCTTTCTAGTTTTAAATTTGTTTTTCCTAACATTTGTATCTCTCTATAATGTCCTTCGATAATATAATATAATATAATATAATATAATATAATATAATATAATAATAATAGATCGGTTTTTTCTTCTATGCATATGCTGTCTTACAATTCATGTATTCTGCCCTGTAGGACACCCTTTTTATTATCCAGAGGGAGTAATGTTCTCTTAATAACTATATATTGTAGTGACAAGGACCTTGTACAGAGTCTAAATGACCCTCCCCATGTTTCCCTTCAGTGTGTTATTTCAACTCTACTATCATTAAAGAGACATTGGGAATCTTACTACACTACAGAGTAAATGATTAACCTCATTATTCCCATGAAAGAAGGTCAGTATCAAAATTATTCCTTTCAAATAGTACCATTTAAATATGTCATCTACGACCAGACTAGCCAAGGATAAGAACTGTATCATGTATTAAGTTAAAAATGGAAATAGTTAAAAATTATTAACATTGACAATAGAGGTTAGTTTTGATATTGGTATCAATTTAGTAGAATAATTTGGTGAGATTAATACAAATATTACAGAAATGCTGTTTTTGTCTCTGTCTTGTGTAGCTTTGCTTAGAAAAGCCGACACATTGCCCTGGTGAATGAAGTCACTCAATAGTATTCTGAGACTTCTCATAAACTCTGTGGTGCCATGGAAAAACAGCGGTATTGGAAAGAGAGTCTTGGACTTGAGTTCTAATTTTTTTCTACTTGTCTACATAGATGTCTTACTTAAACCCTGGACTTCAACTTCCCCACATATAAAATGTTGGTAAAAATAATGCAGTAATTAGTTTTTCCTTCATTGGTAAAAAAAAAAAAAAGAGAGAGAAAAGGGGGGATTGTTATTAAGTGTTATAAGACCTGAGATAAGTGTGGTCCCAGGGTTTAATTCTGTGGCTCATTTGCTTCCTCAGGACTTAGTTGTCTTTCATTTTTTTGTTGTACCAATTTAGAATTCTGTTTCTTAGTCTAGTCATCTTCGTTCACTCAAGATAGTATAGCAGGAGTGCCTGGGTGGCTCAGTCAGTTAAGTGTCTGACTCTTCATGTCAGCTTGGATCTTGATTTCAGGGTTGTGAGTTCAAGCCCCATGTTGTGCTCCACACTGGGCATGAAGCCTACTTAAAAAAATAATAAGATAGTGTAGTAAATCTAGGAGTCAGTCTTTTACTTCATTGCTTCACAAGGTCAAAGAGACTCTTCCCAGAAGCCCACAGACATCTCTTTGATTACCCTTTACCCAGATTTGCACCACACACCTCACATTTAATCCATTCACTGATAATTGTACTGAAACCACAATACGTAGCCATGATCAGTAAAGACTTAGGGTGGTGGATGTCCAAACAAACTGGGGGTCTGGCAGCATAAAGGAAGCAGGGATACATGCTAGTCAGGTAATTAAAAAACATATTCTACAAACATACTGGGTTTGTTGTACAAGAGAATATTAGTACATAAGCACGTCAATCAGCACAGTGGCTGACACAAAGCAGGTACTTCAAAAGGGAAAGTTAAACCACTTCATTCTACTCAAACACACTGAGCCTCTTTTTGGTTTCAGGAACCTTGCAAGCCATTGAGAATATAAATGTACTGAATATATTTGCTGAAATCAGATATCTAATTATGGGAGAGTCAGAAAGTATGGTACATAAATAAAACATAGAAACAAGTGAACAGTCTTACTCACAAATTAATGTTACAGTTGCTCTGATAGAGGAAAACCCATACTGAAATGAAAGCAAAGAAAAGAGCTCTAGTCAGACATTTGGATGGGAGAGTGGGAGGCAAGCAGGAGCAATACTTGACTAAATGCAATGGTGGAATACTTTATTCTTAAAATATGAGTTGTCATTAGCTACGGGAGAAACACAGATTGGATTTTCCAGGGAAAAGATATAAATAGGAGCACACAAGTAGAGAGACACAAATGTAGAAGTACCAGTTTTTGTTTCCCGTTGCATACTTGGGTACCAGAGAAGAACTTCAGTGTCTAGGAAAGACGTTCTTACTTTTAGAGTGTAGAGTTTAAGCTGCATGATTGATGAGACATTAGTCTTTTCCTTGTCATTATCTGGGGCCAGTAGTAGCATAATGAAATGGCAGGACCTTGACTTCAGTCTTATTTTGCCAGCTTGATATTTATAGTTGAGGGAACATTGATCCCTCTTCTGGCATGGTCAGGCACCAAGGTCTCAGCCTTGGCTTGTGGCTAACATGGTATGATAGATGAATGACTTGATTTCTTACCTTCAGTTCTCTAGTGAATTGATTACGTTACAATTTGGATGTAGCAATTTTTCAGGGAGCTCTTTAGGAGGCCAACCCAGTCTTGGGAAAGTTGATACTTCCCTCACAGAAGAGTACAGCCATGATATGTTAATTTTGTACAATCATTGCTTTTGATCATGCGTTTTGAAATCCCCTTTACTGTTCCTTGGACAGCCTTTATAACTTTCTGGGCACTTTCAGTTTTAAAAAACTACAAAAGAAAAAAAAAAAAAACAAGCTCATAGATACAGAGAACAGATTGGTGTTTGCCAGGGGAGGGATGGGAGGTAGCAGACATGAGAAAACTGGTTTTGCTGTTGTCATTGTTAGTTTATTTTGTTTTTGTTTTTGTTTAAAGAAATTGAATTTTGTTTAAAGAAATTGAATTTTTCTTAAATTCCATCAAAGTTAATTGGTTTTAAATTGTTTACCCAATTCACTACTCATGTCTTCCCCAACAGGGAGGCCTCAAATTTTTGGAAACACACAGTGAAAAGGCATGTGATATTCATTCTCTTTTCACCACGATTTCCTCTTCAAGATGCTTTTAACTTTTGGGATATTGGAAATTCATGAGTAGGATTAGGAAAACATTAAAATTCTCACCTAACTGGTGATAAAGTTGTCCCCTTTTGGCTGTTATTGCTTGCCTGATGATACCTTCCATGCGTGATATGGCTAAATACTTGACTTCTTGTTGTACACATGTGTGAATTCTTTGAAAATCCTCATATAAAAAACTTCCCCACTTCATAGGTTCTTACTCTGCCTTCACCTCTTTACTCTTTCTCACCTCTCACTTTTGTGATCTAGTTACTGCAGAGTCCCTTGTCTTAGTAATCAGCTCTCTTACTGGCTTGAATTAATAGCTAACTTCTGTGGTGGCCAATGTGTTTGTATTATTTGGGGTTCTTCAGCGAAACTATTAAGGAATTGGGTTACATTATTATGGATTTAGAGTCCTAAGATCTGCACTGGTAAACTGGAGACCCAGGAGAACTAATGGCATAGGTTCAGTCCAAGTTCAAGTCTTAAGTCAGGAGACTGATGTCCCAGCTTAAAGACAGGCAAGAGAAGTTTCCTGTTACCCACTCTTTTCCTTCTATTCAGGTCTTCAATTGATTACCTGAGGACCACCCGCTTTAGGGAGGCCAATCTTCTTTACTAAGTCTACTAGTTCAAATGTTAATCTCATCCAAAAACATATTCAATAGACACACTCAGAATAATGTTTGATCAAATGTCTGGGCACCCTTGACCCAGTCAAGCTCACACATAAAATTAAGCATAGAGCATTCTTTTCTTACTAAACAGTAGTATTCACGCTGATAATTAAGATTCTATTCTTGGGGCAGATGGATGGCTCAATCGGTTAAGCATCAGACTTTGATGTCTGCTCAGGACATAATCTCACAATCTGTGAGACTGAGCCCCCTGTTGGGCTCTACACTGACAGTGTGAAGACTGCTTGGGATTCCCTCTCACTCTTTCTCTCTCTCTCTCTCCTTCTCCACCTCTCCTGTGGTGTCTCTCTCCACCTAAACAAATAAAACTTGGGAAGCCTGGATGACTCAGTAGGTTCAGCATCTGACTCTTGATTTTGGCTCAGATCATGATCTCACAGTTCATGAGATCAAGCCTGGCATCAGGCCCTGTGCTGACAACATGGAACTGCTTAGGATTCTCTCTTTCCCTCTGGCTCTACCGCTCCCTCTCTTTCTCTCTCCCAAAATAAACATATAACCATAAATAAATAAATAAATAAATAAATAAATAAACAAACAAGAGTCTCTTCTTCTTACCTTCCATCTCCTTCAATTTGCCCAATTTTCCTTTTCAGGTGATCACAAAAAGTAAATCATCAATGCCATTTTATAAACAAAGAACCAAGCTTATCAATGAAATACCAGTCCCTTCTTTGTATAATTGTTTCCACATTTATTGGATTCTTGTGGGGTCTTCTTCATATGTATTAAGGGGAATTCCACAAATTTGCATGACGATGTCTTGGCAGTCCTACTTAGAATAACAGACAAACAATCTATTGTCTAATGTCTGTTGGGGACATGTAGTAGAATGAGTATTTTTTTTCAGTGTGATCCTATTCAGTAATAGGATCACACATTTACATTCTTTGCCATGTTGTTTCCATGGGCCATATTTCCCTATTCCTCCACTCTCAGTTCAGCTATGCATCTCACTTTTGAGATGATTATTCAAGAAGCAAGCTCAGGCTTGAAAAATGTTGTACTTTTGCATTTATTCCAGAACATCTGAAATTGTCATGAGAAAAACATGCCCAGTATAGTTTGATTTTTATCAGAAGGAAGAAAAAAGTCTTGGAACAATCACACTGTCCATCTGAATGCAATCCAGATCAGCTGAACCCTGCCTAATCTCCACTGAGTCACCTGTGGGAGCCCAAAGCTCAACAGAGTGACCAATCAAAACACAGTCTAGACCAACGGACCCTCAACTGATCTGGAAACTTGTGAGGACGAATGATTACTGTTTCAAGCAGTGACTTTGGAGATGGTTAGCTTCTTTTGCTTGTTTGTTTTTTAATCACAGCATTTTTTGTGACAATAGCAAACTAACACAAGGATTTTGTCCCAAGTAGGTATACTCAGGGAAAAGGGGAAAAAAAGATAAATATATAAATTACCTATTTTTTTTACTTTCTCACATATGCTTATTTTTGAAGTGAAAAAATAATGACAAAACAGATTGAATATTCATTTTTCTAGTCAAACATGGTTTGCCATCGTATAAACTTGCCCTTTTGCTGAATTTGATTTTAAAGAATTCCATCAATTCCATCATCTTTTTATATGGGCATGCATTTGTATCGACCTACTGCTTAGACTTTTATTCTCTAAGCATAAATTTTGTAGTTAGAAATGTCACTTTTGTGTAGATTACTTATCATCCCAGCATTATATATTTTTTCAGCTTATTTTTATTTTGCATTGCATTTTTTTCCAATATAAGAACTTGGTACTGGATATATTATCGAAAATATTTGGATAGACATTTTTTTCTCTTTGTAAATACCAATTTAAAACTACTCAATAAAATTCTCTAAGTAACATTGAAAGACACACAACGCATATTTAACATTAAGTTAAAATGGCAGAATTAAAAACCAGCTAGACTTTAAACAAGAATACAACATTATATTCAAAAAAAGCAAAGGTTTTTCTACTTTATTCAGGCCATTTTGTTGTTTTGCTTGATGACAAAGGTTTTCTGATTTTCAAGTTATTGTGTAGAAATTGGGATAAACACCACAGAGGAATTTGGGCTTCATAAAGTAAATCAACTTCCATTTATGACTCCTGTTTCATTTTCGTACTTCCCAGGCCTTTTAAACAGAACAAACATGCCTTGGGCTTTTTCTTAAAATCATTTTGAAAGTGTGATTCTGTTATGACCCATCAGTATGAAATATAGTTTTCTGATAACATGATGGCTAAAATAAGTTTGGGGATTTTTTTCATAGGTAGAGAGCAGGTTGGATATGTGGAGTTTCTATATGGCAGGAATTTAATCTATTAAGAAACAATGCTTCAATGTGCCAGCATACAACATAGATTCAAAAGTGTGTTTAATATGGAATAGTATTGAAAATTAAATAAAAGAGAAACCAAGGTTCAAATGAAACAGAAACCCATTCAAGTGGTGCCAATTCTACGACTGAGCTAATAAAGATCAATTTCTTAAAATGCACAAACTATCAAAACTGAGCTGATATTAGATTGCCTTTATCTATTTTAAAAATTGAATTTGTTTAGTTAGTTAGAAAAAATCTCCCCAAAATAAATCTCCAAATACAGATGATTGTACCAAATAATTCTACTAAAAGTTTATAAAATAATTAACACCAATTCTACAGTCTCTTTTAGAAAATAGAAGAGGGGATGCTTCCAAACTCATTTTATAAATTCCATATTATCCTGATTCAAAAATTGGATAAGAGCAGTTCAAAAAGAGAAAATCACAAACCAATATCCCTCATGAAAGTAAGTGCAAAAATCTTCAAGAAAACATATAACAAATTAAGTTCAGCAATATTAAAAGTAATTATACATTGTGACCAAGGGATTTTTATTCCAGAAATGCAAGGCTGGCTCAGTACTCTAAAATTAATCAATATAATTTACCATATTAATAAGCTAAAGTAGAAAAGCAACATGGATATATCATTGGTATGGAAAAAAATATGTGCCAAAATTCAACAACCACTGGAGACAAAATTTTCTCTGAGTAAATTAGAAATAGAAACTTCCTCAGCTTGATAAAGGACTTTTACAAAAAATAATAATAATAAAGCTAACATATTTCAGGATTAATGAGTAAATGTTTTCTTCTTAGATTAAGAACAAGGAGGGGCGCCTGGGTGGCTCAGCCAGTTGACCGATCAACTTTGGCTCAGGTCATGATCTCACAGCTCATCAGTTTGAGCCCCTAGTCAGGCTCTGTGCTGAAAGCTCAGAGCCTAGAGCCTGCTTTGGATTCTGTGTCTCCTTTTTTCTCTGCCCCTAACCCACTCACATTCTGTCTCTGTCTCTCTCAAAAATAAATAAACATTAAAAAAAAAAAAAAAGAACAAGGAAAAGATGTTCTTACTCTACATAATCCTGGAAGTCCAAGTCAGGGCAATAGGGGAAAAAGGAAATAAAGGCACATGGATTGGAAAGAAAAAAAATTAAATGTCCTTATTTGCAGTTTATATGATTGTATATGTAAAAAATTCCAGGAAATGTGAACAAAATTTTCAAAACCTAAGGTAAGATCAGCATATATAAATAAACTGTATTTCTATACACTAGTAATAATGTGGAAAACACAAAAGGAATTACAATTACTCAAAAGATTAAATCCTTGTGTATAAATATAACAAAGTAACTAAGGTAAGATCAGCATATATAAATAAGCTGTATTTCTATCCACTAGTAATAATGTGGAAAACACAAAAGGAGTTACAATTACTCAAAAGATTAAATCCTTGTGTATAAATATAACAAAGATGTACGGGACTTGCATACTAAAAACTACAAAATGCTAATGAAATAAATCAAAGAAAATCTAAATAATTGTAGTGATATGATACACCATGTTCATGGATTAGAAGACAGAGTAAAAAATCCATTTCTCCCCATGTTGATCTATAAATAAATAATAAAGGGAACTTATCAGTGCTTAACCATATTTAAAAAACAAACACATGGAAAACATAGCTTTATTTTAGAATTGACAATTGGTAGTTTCTTAAAAATCTCAGCATGACACTACCATACAACTCAGCAACTGCTCTCCTGGAATTTAACTCAGAGAAATGAAACTGTGTGTTCACACAAAAGCTGTACCTAATTGTTCACATAAAATTATTCAGAAGAACACCAAAGTTATCTCTCCAGATGGTTTTCATCAAATAAATGGTTGAATAAACTGTACATCCATATTATGCCATATTATGTGACACTGCTTGGCAACAAAAGGAAACTATGAGTCCACACAACTTGGATGGATGTCTAAAGAATTATGCTGAGTAAAAAATGGCAATCCCAAAATATATATACTTTAGTAATATATTTCTATAACATTCCTTACCCCACCCTACCTTTCTCGACTCTAAGGAGAATGTGGCTTTTGTTTCCTTTCTTGGAAGAGGAGGGGGAGAGGGCCTTTCCCATTGCAGATCAATGTAAAGAAGAGGTGAGAATGACCCAGAAGATGCAGCTAGAAGGGCAAGGTGATTATTCCTAAGCCTTCACTGCAGTTACTCCACACGGGGTGGCAGCTCGTGCCTCAACAGAGGCAGGTATGTGGTGGTGTTCATGAACAGGATGGAGAACAGGTGCAGCGAGTGACTGAAAAGAGGGCTGGAGTAGCCAACCCTGCACCGATGCCTTCCCAGAATGATAACTTTCATAAAATGAGTCTTTTCAGTATGATGGCTGGTCCTTTAAAAAGGTCCATCTCAAGCTTTGACTCTTTACTTTTCCACTGGTTTTTCTTCTGGGCTCTGGGGCAGGTGACTCTGGCTGGCTTTATTGGAGGGCTTATGGCTGGCATGGCTCATTACCTTGGAAATGGTGCCCCAGGGAAATGGCTGTCCAAGCACTGTCTCTATGGCCCAGGCCTACCTAATATTCCTGAAGTGGCAAATTTATTCAAGCAGAGTCCATATTAATAGTTGCTAGAGTTTAGAGACCAAACAGGGGGAAAGAGTGGATGTAATTATGAAAAGATAACAGAAGATATTTATGGCAATTCAACAGTTCTGTATTTTGGTTGTGATAGTTATATCTATTTATTCATGTAATAAAATTTCATAGAAGCACACACAAATGCAATGCAAACATACAAACAATAAAATGTCTGAATAAATTATGTGGATTATACCAACATCAATTTCCTGGTTTTGATGTTCTATAGTTGTGTAAAATGTATCAGTTGAAAACTGGGTGAAGGGACTTCTCTACCATTATTGCAAATTCTTCCAAATCTACAATTCTTTCAAAATGAAAATGGTTTAAAAATTGTTGTAGCTTTGTGACATGAAGCTTAGAACAAGCATTCATGAATACTCAGCATATGCCTGAAGGCAATGTTATATTACTGACAATACAATTACTCCTGAGTACTGCCATGCCAGGATATCACCATACTGAACTTGACAGAAACTTTAGAGTTCATCAGATATTGATCGTTTTAATTAACCAGAAGAATGGATGATGCAATTTAAAAATGAATAGCATATAAAGCATTTTTTATCAAAAAGATTTGGCATTTAAAAAATCTAATTTCTACTTTCTACAAATATTTACTCAAAACTGTTTCTTATATATGGATGCTTCTGTGTACACCTGAGGCTATGTAGTAACATAGCAGGATTAGGCATAGCCTTATGGTAAACATGGTGATTTTTTCCAGATTAGTAAGTGTATTTTAGGATTTACAAGTAAACATTTTGAATGTCTGTACGCTCAAAAAAAAAAAAATGTTGGGAGTCTGTGCAAGCACAGTCAATAGAATACCAGTTTTATGTGAGATTTTCGCATATGTATGTGAGAAGGCTTGCAAAGTAGAAAAAAATAATTTACCCAAAAGGATTAAATGATCTGATATTTTTAGTTCTCAAAGAATCTAGTAGAATTTATTCTGTAGTCATGTCAAAATGAAAACAGCAAGCTATTGGAGTTCAAAAAGTATTTTATTGTTGGTAACTAGTTCTGAGGGGATTAGCTGAAATCTATGGCTTCTTTCTGAGACTGTTCACCTTGAATTTGACCCAGATGTTTGTTATTTAATTTTTTTCAAGACTATTATACAAAATCTGGTCCATAAAATTATTTGGCTTCCTATTGCTATTGTCACCATCAGTTTTTTGTTTGCTTTATATATTTTTATGATATAAAATTACTTATTATTATTTATTATTACTTAATAAATTATTTGATATTAGTTGCAGTATATTTAAGTGTTCAAGAAAGGAATTTTTAAGGAGATCAAAACAGCAAAATATGCAAAAAATAAAGGAAATTAAAAATTCCTTAAGCTGTAAATGACTGAAGCAGACATAGTATTTTTACTTAAACAACTCAAAATGAACTTTACAGCAAAAGACAAAAAACTAACTTAATTAGAACTAAAAATCTTAATCATTAAAAACAATGGTCACTGTAATAATAATTGTTGCAGACACACTCCTCTAGTGGATGTTAAAATCAATGGACCAAAGTTTAGGGACAAACTTGAGAATATCTTACAGTTTCAAAGTATAGTGTCATGATATTTATGAATTGCAAAAAGAAGAACATTGACGTTCAGTGAAGAAACTCAGAAGACCAAGTGATCAAGGATAACATTATTAGTAATAAGACTTATTAACATCAAATAGTTCATCTGACAAGATGAACTGAGGACACCACATCATTATGGGGTATTCTTATCAAAACTGTATAACCTCAATCTAATCATGAGAAAACATCAGAAAAATTAAAATTGGGAGACATTCTGAAGTAAAAATGATTACTAGTACTTTTCAAAAGAAGTGAAGATTAATCAAAGTCATAGAAAGACTGAGAAACTAGTTCAGATTGGGAGAAACTGAGGAGACACAATAATTAAATGCAGTGTGGGCTCCAGAAACAGAAGGACGTTAGGGGGAAAAGATTGAAATTTAAGTAAGGTCTTATATTAGTTAATATAGTTAATATCACTACTATCAATGAACTTTTAAAATCTAATAATTGTGGTTATGTTAAATATAGAGAAGGCTAGGTGAAAGGTATAAGTAAACTCTATACTATTTTTTTTCAATTTTTCTGTAAGTCAAAAATTATTTGAACATAAAAGGGTTTATTCCTAATATATTCACAGGAGTTAGCAGTTCCCAACCAAATTAATATATTAAATTTTCATTTTACAAAAATAAAATAAAATATTAAAATAAATAAATAATTTTATTTTGCAGATGACTAGATGATTGTGGTGGAATTCGTTTTTAATCTTATCAAATATCCTCATGAACATTAACAAAAATTCCATATAGCCAATCTAAAATCAAACCAACAAGCAAAAACTACAGTCATGATAACATTGTCAATAAAATCTAAAGATAAGTCATCTTTATATCTCCTCATCCAGAATATGAATATGTGGGGACAAGATACTGACACCAGCAAGTCCCTGGTTCAAGATGAGCAGTAGCATAGGAGAGTGCAGAGGGAAGGAAAGAGTTAGTCAGATGATCTTATACTTAAGCCAGAGAATCCAGAAGTTCCCCATAGGTACTTACTCGTTAGTTCCCAAAAACCGAAATGGAAATTCAGCACATGAATCTGATAAAGACAGCCAAAACTGAGGAAAAGAATACACAGGTTCCATCTGTAAATTATGTCAAAGTTACTGCGAAAAATTTGGAGAGTACTTTGGGTGAGGTGTGGCTAAAATCTCAAAGTACCCAACAAAAACTCTTTCCCAAGAAGACTGAACAAATCTGCTGAGAGTGGACTGTAAATATAGCTGAGTAGAAATACTGATAATAAAGAAGAGAAAGGAGAGCAGATACAGAGAATATACAGAAGGTGCAGAGAAATCACCACTCTCTTCCTTACAATACAAAAAAAAAAGCAAAGCAAATTAAAACTCAATGACTTTTCTTGAACCCATCCAAGGACTGGCATTACAGAACAAATCAAAGCCCTGAAACTTGTAGATGGATGAATCCATAGAGTTAAAGTCAAGAGCTACTACCAGGAGCACAGCTGCTGGAGCCATCAACTGGTAGGAACACTAAAATGATAATTTTGACAAAGTGCTGGAGTCTGAGTGTGGGCTAGATATAGAGGGAGAAATTCCTGGGGCCCACAGTCTATGCAGGGTCCCCACATTTTCTTAGGTTTTACCCATATGAAGCCTCCAGGTTCTCATTGGCAAGAACTAAGTATAATCTCTCATGGCCTTGGCAGAGGAAGGGGAAGAATCAACCTTGTGAAATATGATCAGGGCATTGCCCATGATAAAGGCTTACCCTAAAGGG
This sequence comes from Felis catus, assembly GCF_018350175.1. NCBI lineage: Eukaryota > Metazoa > Chordata > Mammalia > Carnivora > Felidae > Felis > Felis catus. The sequence continues at coordinate 24,699,655 of NC_058376.1, read as the reverse complement.
CAGCTGACTTTACCAGAGTGTTATCTCACCTACAAGATAAACATTTCTCCCACTGCATCCTCATGTAGCCTTTCTGTGTTATCTAAGATGTGGAGGAATCAAGAAATATTGATGAAGTTTGTATTCCAAGGACACAGGCCAACGACAAAATTGAAATTTAATTTTAAGATTATAGAAGGTTTCCCTTCATTCAAACCTTAGTATGATACCAGTAGTTTTCCAGAATAATAATAGTGGATTACAGCTGAAAGAGATGTGAGACACAGACTCTTCTTTGATAACCAAAATAGAAGGAGAACAAAAATAATGCCACAAAGGATACTAAAATGCCTGGTACCTACAGCTACAGCAGATATCAAACATGATCCAACATTCAAACAGATTAGCAGATCTCATTCTAAAATCCTAGTTACCTCAGATTCCAATTGCCCATTACATCATACCTAGCTTTCAACAAGAAAATTCTAGGAAAAAAGAAAAAACAAAACAAAACAGAAAACCATAGTCTAGAGGGACAAAATAAGCATCAGAATCAGACTCAAGTATGACATAGAGCTTGGAATTCTCAGACATGGAATTTAAAATACCTGTGGTTAATATGTTAAAGTCTATAAAGTAGACAGCAAGTGATAATAGATGGGTAATACAAGCAGAGAGATAGAAAACCTAAGAGAGAATTAAAAGGAAATGTCAGAAACTGAAAACTCTGAAACAAAATTATAGAATACTTTTGATGGATTTATCAGTAGACTAAGCATGGGAAAGAAAGGAATAAGGAAACTTGAAAATAGGTCAATAACACTGTTCAACTGCTCAAATGCAACAACAAATAATATAAAAACCAAAACCAGAATATTTAATATCCCAGGGGAAATTCAAAAATTTTATATGCATGTAGGATCCTAGAAGGAAAAGAACATAAGGGAAGTAATATTTGAAGTAATAATGGCTGAGAATTATCTAAAATTAATGAAATAATCAAATCACAGATCTAAGTAGCTCAGAGAATACCAAGTGGGATATATACCAAAAAATTAGACCAATATATATCATATTCAAACTGTAGGAAACCAAAGATAGAAAAGGTTTTTAAAAATCCAAAAACAGAGTGGGGGCTGAGGGGAGGGGGAAAGGGTGGATGGTGGAATACCTTAACAATAGAAAAACAAAATTTTCTTTTCAAAATGGAAGAGAAAAAAAAAAAACACTTTCAGACAAAAACTGAGATAATCCAGCAGACGGCACTAAAGTAATATAAAATGAAGATCTTTAGGAAGATTAAAATGGTAGACGTAAGGAGTTTGTATTTACACAGAGAAAGGAAACCACTAGAGAAGGAATAAAAGAAAGTAAAATGACCTTTGTACTTTTATTTATTATTTGTTGATCTATAAGACAGCTGTTCATTTCAAGGAATAGCAGTAACCATGTAATGGGTGTTTATAAAACACGCATGAGTAAAATGAATGGTATAATGGCCTAGTGGACAAGAGGAAAGATGTGAGAATTCTCTGTTGTAAGATACCTGCTTAGACATGACTTGGGATAGTATTATTTGAAGGTGGACTTAGACTAGTTAAAAATATATACTGCAGACTCTGGAACAACGACTAAAATTATTTTTTAATGTTTATTTATTTATTTTTGAGAGCAAGAGAGAGTGCAAGAGGAAGAGGGGTAGAGAGAGACACAGAATGTGAAGCAGACTCCAGGCTCTTGAGCTGTCAGTACAGAGCCCAATGCGGAGCTTGAACCCATGAACCGGGAGATCATGACCTGAGCTGAAGTTGGACGCTTGACTGACTGAGCCACCCAGGCACCCCATTAAAAGTATTTTTTAAGCACACTTGATATTCAAAGAAAGGAGTTAAAATAGAATCATATAACATGCCCAATTAAAACCAAAGAAGACCTTGAGAGAGAGGGGAAGAGAGAAAATGTAACTAATAGAAAATTTGTTTCAACAAGATAGCTTTTAATGCAACTGTATCAATGATCACTTAAAATATAAATGGTCTAAATATGTCAATTAAAACAGACTGACAGAAGTGGACAAAAAAAAAATCATGACCTGATTATATGTTGTCTGCAGAGAAACCACTTAAAATTTAAGGCTTATGTAGGCTAAACATAAAAAGATGAAAAAGTAAGTATCATGTTAACACTAAACCAAAGAAAGCCATATTTATGTCAGATAAAGCAGACTTTAAAAATTAGAAACATTATCAGTGATAAAGAGAGACATTACATCATAATAAAGTGGTCAACTCTTTAAGAATACATAAAAATCCTAAAAGTGTATGTATCTAACAACAGAATGTCAAAATTTGTGAGACAAAAACTGATAAAACTGCAAGGAGAAATTGGCAAATCCATTATTATTGTCTGAGGTTTCACCACCTCTCTCAATAATTGATAAATTAAAGAGGTAGAAAATCAGTGAGGATATAGTTGACCTGAACAGTGTTATCAATCAATTTCATCTAATTGATGCTGATAGACTACTTCATCCAACAGCAGAATACACATTCTTCTTAACCTCACATTGAACACACACCTAGACCACATTCTCAGCTATAAAACATACCTTAAGAAATTTAAAAGAATGGAAGCATGCAAAGTGTGTTCTTAGACCAAATGAAATTAAACTAGAAATCAATTACAGAAGGATAGCTAGAAAAATCCCCAAATATTTGGAGATTAAAGAACACACTTTTAAATAACAAATAGAAAAAAAATTTCAAGAGAAGTTAAATAATATTTTGAACTTATCAAAAACCAAAACACAACTCACCAAAAATTGTGGAATGCAGTGAAACAGTGCTTCGAGGGAAATTTACAATATGTAATCCATATATTAGGAAAGATAAGGATCTGAAATAGAAAATCTAAGCTTCTATTTTGAGATAATTAGAGAAAGAAGAGCAATTTAACTAACTCTAAACAAACAGAAGAAAAGAAATAATACAGAGCAAAGCTGAAAAGTAGGATACATATTCTCCACTCTGGGCCAATACAATGAAGTTTCTCACAATTTTGAAACTAGGGCTAAGAGGGTCAGACACCTCTGATCTCCCTCTAAGAGAGGTGCAAATAAACTACAGTTCAAAGCACATGCATGGAGAAGAACAGAAAATGTGTAAAATCTTAAAAGTGACTCAGAAACTTGGAAATATACCTTGATGGCTTCCCAGGCCTTGGTTTCGATACCTTTTTGAGACCCTACTGTATACTACCTCCTGGTTTCCATGAGATTCAACCAGATTCCTTCGTGAAACTGTCTGGAATGTTACTGAAATTATTTCAAGTTGATTTCTATTGCTTATAACAACGGTATAATAGCTAAGATACATAGCTAAGCAGCAAAGGCATTTAAATAAAGATTCATCTTGAACTTTAGCTTCATTTTTTTTCTTATAATCTAGAGGATAGCAAAGGATTAGAGCTATTTAGCATCACCAAGTGCTCATATTATTTTTTTCTTATTTTAAACAAAGTACTTATATGTATTTTTAATATTCTCATTTGGAAAATAGGAACTTCAATTTGGATGCATATATCATTTCCGTGAGGTTCTCTGTTGAAAGGACAATATGGATCAAGTTTACTCTCATGACACTTATCATGAGATAACCATTAACAAAATAGTATATTCAGGAAAAAAAAGTTCCACTGGAATTTTAGAGATCCATATTGAAGATAATATGCTCTTCACTGGGTATTCAAAAGGTTTTATATCTCTATTTTCCACTTATTTCTTGGTGTACTATTGACTACTATTTATTTTTGCATGTGATCATTTGTAAAATCACACCTATTGATATATGAATAAATAAATGCAAACATGCAGATGTTGATGTTCATACACATCTTTGTTATTTTTCTACTCTGCGATTTTTTTTAACTTAAAGTACTGTGTACACTCTGAACTCCTAAAGTTGAAATCTTTTGAATAAAACCTTTAGAACTATACATGAGTATCATTGTGAAAGGCAAGTACAAAATACAATACAGGTTAAGGACAACCTATATCTTGAAATAACACCTTTGACTAAGTATACAGAGATTTCAGAACCTTATGATGAAAGTCATTAGCATGATACAGATTCTTGATTACTTTTGTTTAAAAAAGGCTTTGAGTATACCCACTTAGTGTTTTGGCCAACTCTTTTGATTAGCTTGGAGTTAATCAGTTCTATCTCCATTCTTTTACTAAGGTAAAATGTGTTTTGAAGTTCCTTTTCTATAAAGGGCATTGGTATCAATGGCAATTCATTTTCTCTTGGGATGCTCTTGCAATTTTGCTGTGCTAAATGCTTCCACTAAGCACTTAGTGAAGGCTGAGGTCACCTCTCTTGTTAAAGAAGAAAAATTGCAACGCTTTAACTCAAAGTTTCCCAAAGTGCAGTATAAATTGTAATTAAAGGCTGGAATTAATTTTTTTAAATGACACAGAAGTTTTATCCTTGTTTACCCAATCTTCCTGTTTAGCTAGGTAAATATTATCTTGAAACTATATGTTATGACCCTAAGGACATTTATTTTATTCCTTAATGTCATATGTCTTATAAAACATAGTGACATAGAAAGAGGAAACATATTTCTTTCTGGTGTCTGGAGACAATGTCATGTTCCATGTAAAAATGTCTTCTATTTTTTTCTTTTTTTCTTTTTTTCTTTTAGAAAGAGAGAGAGAGAGAGTATGCATGCCAGTTTGGGAGAAGGGCAGAGTGAAAGAGAGAGAATCATAAGCAGGCTCCATCCACAGCACAGGGCCCAATGTAGGGCTCTATCCCATGACCCTAGAATCATGATCTGAGCAGAGAGCAGGATCAGAAGCTTCAACCAACTGAGCCACCCAGGCATCCCAAAACTATCTTCTATAAAAGTGATGGTGAACTCATTGCCAGTGTGATACTTTCCAGTAATTCATAGTTTATTACTAAATAAGAAAGCAAATTCCACTGTTCATACCTCTGAATAGCAATGCTGTTATAATAGAGGCTTAAAATGTTCTTTGAAATTTATGAAATCTACATCCTATTTAGTGTTCCACATGCATGAGTTATATTAAAGCTCACATATTGATCTGATCATATAACACTTCTGTCCTTTTAGGAGTGGTCTTTAATTTCTAAAATGAAAATAATAAAGAAAATAGTAACGATTAAAAAAATACTGTGAAATAATATTGCTGCAGTAGATAGCAAGCATTAAATTAGTCCAAGTAACCTATCCTTCAGCACCTACACACAATAAGAAATGTGCACATTTCTTTTGGCAAGAATGTGATTTTTTTAAGGTTTGTTTATTTTGAGAGAGAAAGAGAAAGAGAGAGAGAACGAGCACACATGGGGGAGGAGCAGAGAGAGAGAGGGAGAGATTCCCAAGCAGGCTCTGCCCTGTCAGGGCATAGCCCAACACGAGGCTCGATCTCACCAACCATGAGATCATGACCTGAGCCGAAATCCAGACTTGGCTGCTTAACCAACTGAGCCACCCAGGTGCCCCAAGAATGTGATCCTTCATAACATTCTTCGGAATTAGAAAATAATTTTTAAAAAGAATATCTTCTGAGAGTTAAACTTTTAAATCATCACAAGTATGACACATTAAATACATACATGTTTTAAAATGAAACAAGTCTCAGGCAACTGGCCTGGATTCTTATCTGCTTGAAGTAGTTAACACACATAAAAAATAAACGTTCCTTGGAGAGGAGGACTCATCCAATCAAAAAATCATGGAAGAAGAGAAACATTGAAGCAAATAAGAGGAAGTTTGAAAGGAAGGTTCTGACCTATGGACTGAAGCAACTTTGTCTCATTAGCTGGTCCAATGCTATTAAAGGGATACATGCATTTGTATAATTTTACCTCTTGACATTAACTGCAAAAACAATCTAATTCAATTTGCTTACATCCATATGTACTCAGCAAGATACTACCTCTCTGTGGAGAGAATGGGTTAGTCATACGCATGCAAGTATTTCTGTGCTAGTGGGAATTGCTTCTTATTTTTAATGGCCTTTTTATTCCACAGAATTTTCTCTTAAAATTTATTGATTTGATTTTCTTTCTTATAAATATAGTCACATTTTTGATATTATGAGAAAGTTATGATTGATGGTGAGAATGCAGACTTTGGTAAATTTGCCAAAATAATGAATACTACAAGTGAGACTTCTTTAGAATCATATCGCTAATGTGGACAATGAAAATCCGTATTGTTGAGAAAGTCGTTCTCCTCCACGCAGTCTTTCTGCTGCCTGGATGACTAAGAATGGGCTTAGGAACAGTTCCTTGGGAGGAGAAAGGGAGCCTTCGCAGCCTGTACTGGGATTATCATCTTGTACTGGAATTATCATCTTGTACGGGAATATCTTTGCCTGTTTCAGACTCAGGGAAAATCTTCTGTTCTGCTAATAGCCCTGAAGCACACACCCAGCTTTCTTTATTTCAGACCCCACGGGAGAGGGTCTGAGGTACTTCTACTGCAGCCTGGACCAGGGTGTGCATAGCTACACCACCCACATGGGCATGTGTCCACTGGCCAGGGGAACTGATGCATTGCAAGGGGCTGGATCTTATGCACTCTTTCTCCTTTCTCACTGTGAGTACAGAATCACTGCCCTACTTGAGCCTGTTATACATGCTATCTTCTTAGGTGCCTTGCATCATACACTGGTCTCTTCCTTGGCTGCCACTTATATGCCCCTTAACCTTGGCCGCACAGCGAGGCCACTGAATTATGCACCCATATACACATAGTCCATCACAAAAATGCACCTATGATCTCATACACACCTTAGAAACATCACAGAAAAATATCTTCAAAACAAAGCAAAGCAAAACAAAGCAAAGCAAAACAAAACAAAACAAAACAAAACAAAACAAAACAAAACGGTAAGTTAGTAAAATGGTAAGCAGATATTGGTACCTTACTGGCTCTGATATTGTTTGCTCATCTCTGTGATCAAGTATATTAAGTATCAATGGCTTGGTGTCCTGAAAAGGTGGCCTGGCTTTCACACGAACTTGTGTAATGAAACTCAGACACCTAAAACCGAGATCTTGAAACTTACTGTGGATCATCCAACAAAGGGAGATTACAGAGCTAATATCCACAAAATGTCACTCAAAAGCGATTTTTAAAGAATGCTTTTTATAAGAAAGAACATTATTTCAACAGCATAGTCCAAGATTAAACAACAAACACTATTGAGGAAAGAAACTGAAAAAGGTGGGTATGACTCCAAATGAACGTTGACTGTTTTAAACACTACTTTTTGATTTTTTCAAAATGTTTATTTTGAATTTTTTAAAAATTTTTGAAAATATGTATTTATTTTGAGAGAGAAAAAGAGCATGGGGAGGAACAAAGAGAAAAAGGAGCGAGAGAATCCCAAGCAGGCTCTGTGCTGTCAGCATGAGCCTAATGTGGGACTCGATCCCACAAACTGCCAGATCATGACCTGAGACAAAATCAAGAGTCTGACACTTAACTGACTGAGCCATGCAGACGCCCCTCAAAATTTTTATTATTTTTCAAAAGTATTATTATGAATAGTAATAATCATTGTCAAACAGAGGAGGGGAAAAGAAAATGTACATAAAACCTGGAAAACGCTAACATGAATTTGGTAGCATGGTGCTTGGTATTAGATTTTTAAAAGGCATTTTTTTTTGTCTTTGTTTATTCTTATTATTTGAGAAACAGCTACAGACATGTTTTAATTTTAGATTTTGTCAAATTAAACATTCAATTTAATATTTTATTTTATTTTTTCTAAATATTTATTTTTGAAAGAGAGAGAAACCACAAGCAGGGGAGGGGCAGAAAAAGAGAGGGAGACACAGAATCTGAAGCAGGTTCCAGGCTCCGAGCTATCAGCACAGAGCCTGAAACTGGGCTTGAACCCATGAACTGTGAGATCATGACCTGAGCTGAAGTTAGCCACTTAACCAACTGAACCACACAGGCACTCTCAATTTAAAATTTTAGGTAGCCATTAGTAAATGAGAATGTATGTAATTTCCAAACCAGGAAAAAGAAAACAAAACTAGGCAAGCAACAAAAACAAACAAAAATCACCTCCAGTCAATCAAAACGAAGGTAGAAGAAGAAGAAATAAGAAAAGGACATAAATGACTATCCTATGCCTGGTTGCACAAAAGCAGATCCTGGGTAAGTGGTTTATTTTCCTTCCTTCTTTTCTTTTCCTTCTCCTTCTTCTCCTTCTTCTCCTAATCCCTCTCCTTCTCTTCTCCTTCTCCTTTTCTTCTCCTCCTTTTCCTTCTCCTTCTCCTTCTTCTTCTTTGAATCAATACAAAAGGAAGGGGATGTAATTAAGCAAGGATATGATTTCAAACAGTCTTGCAAAGGTTATCTTCAGTCTAATCCTTCATGACTGCTCTGTTGTGTAAGTTATCTTCAGATATGTCCAAACCTAAGGACAGGGCTTTTATATTCCTGCACCATCGGGCTTTGGTAAAGAGCTGCCCTAGGGGAATGTGAACTCCCAAGTTCTCCAAGTTCTGCCCCAGGAAGCAAAATATGTCCCAGTAACCTGAGAAAACCTTTCCAGTCACGGGCTGCAGAAGCGGGCTGTGGCCAAATCTAAAAAAAGACATAATGCTAAAAAGATCTAAGGAAATCTGGCCAAGTTTTCAACATCATCTGCTACAAAGACATATAAGGAAAGTCAAAAATAAAATTGTTTAAATACTTTCAAATATACCACTAATCATAAAAATGTAAATGGCCTTAATTATCCTGTGAAAAAACAGAGGCTGCCAGATTGGGCTTAAATCAAAATCTAATAATAATATATTTATAAGAGGTACACATAATACGTAAGGATGCAGGAAGGTTGAAAGTAAACATTAAAGATATACTTACCAGTATACCAGGCAAACATGAAACAATTAGAAGCTAATATCATTATTAACATCACATGAAATTGACTTAAACCCATATGTACTATTAAAGATGAATAGGGCCCTTAGATAATGATAATGTAATTTAACTAAATATATACAACAAAAATTATTTGTCCTTGTAAAATGGTGAAAACTATATGGAACAAATGACAGAACCCTATTAAAATTTGCAAAACTCGGGGCACCTGGGTGGCTCAGTGGGTTAAGCCTCTGATTTCAGCTCAGGTCATGATCTCCCTGTTCGTGGGTTCAAGCCCCACGTCAGGCTCTGTGCTAACAGCTCAGAGCCTGGAACCTGCTTCAGATTCTGTCTCCCTCTCTCTCTGCCCCTCCCCCACTCATGCTCTGTCTCTCTTTCTCTCAAAAATAAATAAACATTAAAAATTTTTAAAAAACAAATATTAAAAAACAACCTCAGTGGCAGATTTGTTTGGTGATTTTTTAGTGATATAAAATACACATGCTAAAAGGTACATACATTTTAAGTTTACAATGCAATGAATTCACACAAAGTGAACACTGCCATACAACATCAAAGTCAAGAAATAGAACATTACCAATATCCCAAAGTCATGTTACTCTCCCTCCCAGGATATGCCCCATCAATTTCACTGCACTATTGACATAATGCCATGAATTAACATCCCTTGCTTTATAATTTTCTACAAATGGAATCATACATTGTTTACGTTTATCTCTTTGGCTCCTTTTACTTAGCAATTTGTACTATTTGTCTATGCCATAGATTGTAGAAGGTTTATTGTTCATTCTCATTGTTGTGTAGTATTCTACTATATGAATAGAACCCATTGTCCTGTTAATAAGCATTCACATGTTTCCAATTTTTGTCTATTATTCTATTATGTATAAAGTTGCTCAAATCATTTCTGTGCATGACTATTAAGTCTATACACAGGCATAAAATGGCTGATTGACACGGTATGATCCACTTTTAATGGATATTATCAAATAGTTTCTCAATGTAATTTATGAACATTAAAATTTCCGCTAGTATTTCATGAATGTTTCCCTTCCAGCCCCACATCCTTGCCAACACTTAGCATTGTCAATCATTTCACATATAATCATTCTGGTAGATATAAAGTTGTCTCTCATAGAGGGTTTGGTTTGTTTTGGTTTGGTTTTTTTTTTTTTTTTTTTGCATTTCCTTAGTGACGAATGAGATTGAGATATTTTCATATTTTTATTGACAACCCTTTAGATAACTGTTTTTCGAGATGCAATTTCCACTGGAGATTTTTACTCACTTTTCTATTTATCTGTTTTTCTTATTGATTTTAAGATTGTTATATATTTTGAATATTGGAAAGATGTATACCTTGTGTATGTATACCTTATGGATAGCCTTTCATCCTCTTAAAAATGATGAGCATGCATTATTACATTTAATGTAGTTACATTTATCACTTTCCTTTATGGTAGCAGATATTTGTGCCTTGTTTTATTTCTCTTGGTTTAGAATATTCTATGCTTTCTTCTGGAAATTTAGTATTTTAATTTTTTATACTTTAATATTTATTTAATTTAGACTCACTATTCTTTTTTTTTTCTAATTGGGATATTTGTTTGCCTCTTTCTCTCCCTACTGCAGTGCCAATCTTCTTACAAACCATGCATGTGTGGTTCTATTTCTGAACTCTATTCTGTTCCATTATTTTATTAGTCTATACTTGAACTGATATTACATTTTTGTAATAGCTATATCTAAATACATTATTGTCTCATAGTGTAAATCTTCTTTCTCCTTCTACTTCAAAATTTTCTTGGACATTTTGTCTCTTTTCATTTTTATGTTTTTACTTGTATCAGCTAGTATTTTTCCACAAAATAGCAGCTGTGGCTTTGAATGGGATTAAATTAAATTTATATATATATTTGGAAAAATATTTTTTACAAAATTGAGTGTCCTGCACTCATAAATATTTTATGTTGTCCATTATTTAGGCCTCCTTTAATTTTTTGAGTATTTTTATATCTTCTTATTAGATATATTGCACAATTTCTGTTAGATTTGTACGACTGATTTTTATGCTATTTCACATATCATTTTAATATTCTAATTCAATTTTTAGTGGTATATAAGAGTAGGATTGATTCATCTATTTTAATTTTATGCTTATTAACCTTGTTAAATCAAATATTTCAATTTTTTTGTAGTTAGACATTCACAGTTATGTTGTCTTAAATCTCAGCAGTTTTAGCACAACTTTTCTGATCCTCATATATATTTTTTTCTTGCCTTAATGTACTTGGTAAAATATAGAGTACAATATTGAGTGAAAGTGATAATCACACATTTTTTTTGTTTTTGCTTCCAACATTTGAGTAATATTGTCAATAATTCATAATTAAACATGATGCTTTTGTGGGATTTTGTATGGTTTCTCCATACTAGTTAAGGAAATTTCTAATTTCCTTCTATTTCTTGGTTCATGAGGTTCTTTTTTCTTTTTTTCTGAGTGGATGTTGAATTTTACAAACTATGATTTATATCCGATATTTCAGAATATTATCTTTAGTTACTTTTAAATTTTATTTTTACATTATTTTTATCTATTATTCTGATCACATAGTAAATCTTACTGATTGAATTAAAATTGTTAAGTGACCTTTACATTATTGAATAATGAAATAAACCTAATATTAACACTAGTAATTAGTGACACTGAGTTTGTTCTGCTAATCTTTTGATCATCATTGTCCTGTGAGCAATGTTTAATATATATCAATTAAGTCGATTCTGTCAATCATGTTCATATTTCCTGTTTAAAATAGTTAATGAATTTTGTTTCTTTGTGTATCAGTGACAGAAACAGTCTACCTACAACACTCAGTTTGCATATTTCTTCTTATCTATGTCCATTTTGCTTTGCATATTTGGAAGCTATGTGTTAGATGGATGCAGACTTGAAGTTGTGTATCTCCCTGATGGATTCACTTCTTCATTTTAAAGAAATGGCCATCTGCATATCTGCTAATTCTTCTATCCTAAATTCTATACTGCCTTCTGTTATTGCATAACTCCCACCTCCCTTGGGATAATGTATTAGTTTTCTATTCCTGCTTTAACAAATCCATACACTCAGTGCCTTAAAGCAATCAAATTTATTCTTCTTTTTGTTCTGCAGTTTGGATGTCCAAAACCAGTTTCACTGAGTTAAAATCAAGGTGTTGATGGGAGAGTGTAAGAGGATTACTGCTTTCTTGCCATTTTAAAATTTTTGTGGCCCCTGGATCCCTTGACTTATGGCCCTTTCTTAATGTCACTATAACCACTTGCTTCTATCTTCTCATCCTCTATTGCCCATCTGATCCTTCTGACTCCTTTAAATAAATATCCTTTCATTATATCAGGGCAACCCAGAAAATTCATGATAATCTTCCCATCTCAAAATGTTTAACTTAATCACATCTGCAAAGTCTTTTTTTGCAATATAAGGGAATATTTACATGTTCCAGGGATTAGAACACAGACATTTTGAGAAAGGGAATTATTTAGCCTAAAACAGTGTTTCATAGCATAACTCTTCCCATTCTATTACTTTCAAAATTACTGATTACCTATATTGAATGTGTGTGTCTTAGTTGTATTATTCTGTGTATTCCAATGGAATATTGTTGTGATATATATTTTTAATATACAACTTAATTTTTGTGTTATATTATTCTACTTGTTTTATGTTATTTTTTTGCCTCTTTGTTTTCTTTGGGATTACTTGTTTTTACTATTCATTTTTCCTACTGTGACATGTTAACACATTCTTTCTAGCTCATTTAGTGGTTATCTAGAAATTATGACATGTCCCATTTAGTTGCTAAAGTCTAATATTAATTAGTACATCTACCATTTATTGAAAAGTGCATGATCTTAGAACACTTTAACTCCACTTTGCCCTAAACCTGCATGTTATTTTATGTAGTTTTTATTTCTACTCATATTTTAACCTCTACAAAATCTTATTTTATATAGTCTATGACAATTTATATTTTCTGCATACCCACTCTATCACTTTATACTCATTGCTCTCTATATTTCCATGCTTCCATCTGATATAATTTTCCTTTCATCTCTGTTTTTTTTTTAACTGCAGACTTGCTAATAATGCCATTTGGGGTTGGACAATATTTCTAAGTTTGCTTCATCTCTGAAAGATTGGTTTTTGCTCATATGGGGCTTTGTGTGGGTAGTTATTTTTTTCCAGCAGTTTGATGACACTGCCCCCCCCCCCTCTTCTGCTTGGTTCTATATTTGAGTAATCAATCATCAGTTTCCTCATGTCTTTTGAAAATAATATGATTTTATTTTCTGGCTCTCTTATAAGATTTGTTTTCATTAGGTTTAGTATTATGTGCCTTGGGGTGGTTTTTCTCTGTATTTATTCAATTTGGTTTAAAAAAACTAAAATCAGTTATTTATTGTGTCATCAGTTTCCGAATATTCTTAGACTTTATCTCTTCCATTATTCATTTTCTGTCAGATGCACTATCTTCTTTTAATCTTGAACTCCAATTACATGATTATATGATACCCTTTAATATGGTAGTTAAGAACAGGGAGTTGGCAATCATATGGATTAAATTTGCACCTGTGCTCTTTTTTTTACTAGTTCTGACAGTAGGTAATTGTTCACCTGTCAGTTTCCTCATAGGTAAGTGGAAGATCATAATTCCACAGACACTAACTGCTGAGTAAATATTCAACAAGAAATACCTGTAAAGCATTTAGGATACACATTTTGTTTCCTATATAGCAATATAGCTTTTTGTATACCAAATAGACTGAGTATAAAATAAATTGCTTTAACCAGCATCTCTTTATTTCTTATACTCTTATTACCTTGTGTGTGTGTGTGTGTGTGTGTGTGTGTGTGTGTGTGAAACATGTAGTTGCATTACCATTGCACTTAATCTGAACTGCAGTCCAAATACCTCAATATAAATTAACTTTCTTCTATGAGGTGAGCTTATAAATTATGATTATACTTTCCAGACGTTATTGGTCAGAGCAGTAAGTCAAAGAAGGAAATCAGAGAAGTAATGTGATATTATAGGAGGAGACCAGAGAGTACATGGTCCAGAGCATTTTCCCTGCCCAGATTTTGCTGATTGTTGGTCTGAAGGATCCTTAGGAATTTAATAGATAACATCAACTAACCACAACTATCAAAGACAAGAGGATTTAAACAAAGCTTTCATGGAATAATACTACTACTGAACACTCCTATAAAAACCGATTGCACAAAATAACAGATATTAATAATTAAAGATATTGTTTATTTCTGTGTTCATATTAACCAATTCACTTTGCATTCATATCAAATAATTCATTTTGAAAATGTATGTTTGCTAAATTCAATTAAAATTAGTATCTCCAATTGAACTAAATGTATAATTAGTATCTTTCAAAAACTAGTGTAGTTATTCACTTAATTCCATGACTTCTGTTTTAGTCATTAAGCTATATATGCATTATACATGCCTGTGAATAAAACCAGTGGAGCATTTCTATTTCAGTTTTGCAATGATAATTGGGACTTAATTAAAAGAGAAAGATATACAAAGCTATTGATTAGTTTCCTACATATTTAAAAAAAAAAAACATTTGTTTCTCTCCATTCTGTGTCTATGTACAAAAATATATAAGAATATTGACATAGAGTATATTGCTTACATTGGCTTTGGGAAATAATTTTCTGTGTGATCTTTCTAGTGAGCATCAAAAATTTCAAAAAGAAAAAAAACAAGTTTTCAAATATGTCTGTACTGTGGATTTTATATATTTAAAAAACAAATAAGCAAAGAGAATAACTTTGGGAGCAACCTTCCTAAGTAGATTACTTTAAGAGCACAAGAAAAAAAATTAGGCAGTTTTCAGCCAAATATTTTGCTTTGATTAAAATGTCTTCCTCTCTCAAAAAGAGAACCAGAAGTCAATATCTCTGATGAACATAGATGCAATTCTCCCTGTCTTTCTTTTTTAGCATGAAAAAATGGTTTCTGTTTTTTTCTAGTTTTTATTTTGATTATTGCCATTTTTTAACCCAAATTTTATTTTTAAATTTTTATTAAATAAATTAACTCTTTTATCATTTTATAAATTGAAAATGTTTTCCATGTTGGTATGTAAGTTTATATTTTAGTAAGGATTTTATAATGCTATGTAAGTTTAAAATTGAGAGTAAAAAGGATAGAAAAATGTTTCCTACTCCTGAGGAATAACCTCTTGGATAACATCATACCATTTTAACATTACATTCTATATTTTTAGATTCAAAATGAATTTATTCAAGCTCATGAACTTGCTAAGCATTTCTTAAATTAGAATTTTCTATCTTATCACAGCTAATTTAGATATCAGCATATTAGATATATTTTCTCATGAAAATTATTTTGTAACATTTATAGATTTCATTAAATTATTGCACTATACTTTATAGAAATAGAATGTATGTTGGCAGCCATCCATGAGGCATTTTAATGTATAATGTACTCAACCTTCTTCTTCTATCATTTTTATCATTAAACTATTTATAATGAGTAACATATAGTCCCATAACTGAATTGTATACATTGAAGAATGTTTAGATGATACTAGTAATCCAATATGACTCAGAATGCAACAAATATATGTGAGAGAATTTTTAAGGTAATGATTGTATTAGTGCCTTGAAAAATTGTTGAATTTTCTAAGAAAAAAAAATCTGATGATGGCTTAGTCTGAAATGGCTTTTGTCAAACTCATGATTAGTATGTCCATTAACTAATCTCCATTGTATGAAATAAAGAAAATACAAACCAAAAAAGTCAATTTTTAATCAGTTGTTCAAAATATCCTAGTTTAGTCACCTGTGGGTATAGTAATTTTTATTCTATTTAACAAATTTTATTATCCCAAAATGTACTGGAAAACCACTATTTAGTTCTGGAAAAATAAACCTGAAAAAAAACCTCTTAAGGACAGAAATTTTCTTTTTTCTCAGCTTTATTGAAATATAATTGACTTACAATATTGTGTGACTTTAAGGTGTACAATGTGTTGATTTGATATACTTACATCATGCATAATGATTACCATAGTAGTTTTAATATAGTTACATCATCTCACATAATTACTATTTATTTTCTATAGAGAGAACACTTAAGATTTACTCTCTGAGAAACTTTCAAGTATAGGGGAGCCCAGGTGGCTCAGGTGGTTAAGTGTCCAACTCTTGGTTTTGGCTCAGGTCATGATCTCAGGGTTCATGTGTTCCAGCCCCAGGTCAGGCTCTACACTGATAGTGCGGAACCTGCTTGGGATTCTCTGTCTCCCTCTCTCTGCCACTGTCCCACTTGCTCTCTCTCTCTCTCTCTCTCAAAAATAAATAAATTAACTTTTAAAAGAAGAAACTTTCAAGTGTTTAATACAGTATTGTTAACTGTAACTATGATGCTAAATGCTACATCCCCCAAACTGACTCATTTTATGATTGGAAGTTTATACCTTTTGACCAATATCTCCTCATTTCCCCAAACCCCTAGCTCCTGGTAACCAACATTCTAGTCTTTGGTTTCTATGAGTTAAGCCTTTTATATTCTACATATAAGTGATATTATACAGTACTTGCCTTTATATATCTGCTTATTACACTTAGCATAATATACTCAAGGTCCATCCATGCTGTTGGACATAGCAGGATAGGCAAGAGATTTTCTAGTATGTTAATCCCCATGTAAACCCCCATGTAAACCCACAAATATTTTTCAGAATAGTGAATGTTTACTTACCTCAAGTGACTTCTTTATTATAAGTCCTTCTACAAATCTTCTTTTCTTGAAAGAAGATCTCTATCGTCTAGGGGGAAATACCTTAAAAAGTGAGAAGATTGATCAATCAGTTGATGATTGATAGATGATAGATAGATAGATATGATAGATGACAGATGACAGATAGATAAAAGATAGGCAGACAGATACAGGTTAGTACAAGAAACAAACATCTTTGTGGTCTGTAAAAGGAAAGTCCCTGAAGAGTTGAGCCTAAAATATTATAACTTATAATATAAAATATTATAGAAAACTATTGTGGTCCAACTTCATAATCCTAATAAACAGAGTCTGTGGACTAGTTTCTAACTTGGCAGAGATAATTACTCTCCAATGTTTAAATTTGGAAATGAAGTGTCCAATAACTTTAGGTAAAACCCAAGACCAGATCTTGGTCTCTTGTTTGTATAAGCCCAGAAATGAACCTTTTATGTGATTCAGAGCCTAGAACTTAGCTGTTAATGTGAGACTAGCTAAGAACTGTGAACAATAAAAAGCTAACTCATTGACAATGTTTATACCATCTTATAGGCAAACATCCATTTAGAAGATCCTAACAGACAATGAACTGTCACATAAAAATTTCAAAATACACAAGGAACACAAGCACTCAGACACACACACACACACACACACACACACACGCACACAGGCATGAACAGGTGAAACAAAATGAGGCGAGAAGAAATTAGATACTCTAAAAAAAAGAAAAGAATTACATATTACACATAGAACTAATTACATATAGAATTCATATTACATATAGAACTAATTACATATAGAACTACATATTACATATAGAACTACATATTACATATAGAACTAATTACATACAGAATTCATATGACATATAGAACTAATTACATATAGAACTAATTACATATAGACTGTTAAGTGTCAAGAAATATTGAGAAAATTCTCAAATGGAAGAAATGAAGTTTTGCCTTCCAGATATCAACCATTAAGTATGGGGATAATTTGCTACACAGTAATAGGTAATTAATACACTGAGATTCTAGTCATTGTTCTAGATTATGCATTTTAATCATGATTCTGGTCCACTAGTAGCTCAATGTTCCTGGAGGAGTTGTTTATTTGTTTTAAATTTTGCTTTTCTTTGTACAATTGTTATATTTAAAGTGACTTCCAAATAGAAAAAAAATGAAATTTATTAGCCTAAGTGTATACTTTCTTGTAGCCAAAAATAATTTTATGAACATTTTAATAGAAATGACCTTAAGTAGTAAATGGCATTTTGAAATAACTACATTAAATGTTCATTATTTTATAAATAATTATAAACCCAGTTGTAATTATTTCTAAAGAAGGATACCAGTCCCACGTAAAAAAAAAAAAGACAATTCTTCCAACAACTGGTTTTCATTTATATAATTCCCAATTTCCTAAATAGTAAAATGATTTATCTAAATCACAAAGTGTTACACCATCTTGCCAACAGTTGTATCAATGTCTTATTATACTTCGCATATGAAAGAAGCAGAATTCTCAGATTTCCATTTCTGTTGATATCCACCACAGTTAGAAGTATATTTTAATTTGAATTAGGAAGTAAGTTTGAATTAATAAAAAGTAAAGAGAGAGTAATGCAGCATCTAGACATGCCTATATATGCTATGTTTAAATATTTTCTTATGTTATTTACTAATACTTGTTGATGGGTTATTTTTTAAGTCACATATGCCATAAATATTTGTGGCATCTGAAACATTATGTTTTATGTTATAATTCTTATAACTAAATAATATGACTGACTATATAAACACCGCAAGGCTGTATCACGTATAGCATGATTTTCAGTTGTTCCCATTTTGACGACTATAGAGGTGATATGATTTACTATTCTGTTCTTATTCAGCCTCTGTTGATAACAATGGTGTGAATTTGTGAGCTCCATATTTGATACATACAGGTAACACAAGAATAGAAGTAGTTCTGTGTAAGTTAAACCTTTCTCCTGGCAATAGTGGCATGGGGATCTTACCAAAGAATTAAACATCCAGTCTTTGCAGTGATCACCAACCCTCAATAATTTATAATAGAAAATAGAAATACTGAAGAGGGAACCCATATCTAATTCAAGTGTATATCTACCTTTAATATATGTTAATAATGTAAATTCTCAAAAGCTTTCCTTAGTATATTTTATGAATTATATTATTTTTTAAAATGTCACCACCTGCTAGACACCAATAATTCAAACCATTTACCTTAAAAGAGGAACAAAAATACAAATTATATTTGTTTTTATGAAATTCATAACGATAGAAAAAACTGCAAAAAAAGAAAGGAAAAAAGTGCTTGGTTAGTCAACCAGTTACATAGATGCTTTCCTAAGTTTGACACTAAAATGTTTTATTTTTAATCAATGAAACTCCTTGTTGATGAAAGTACATTTTCCATGCTGCTAGAAGTACTCACATTACCATTTATATTCCATGGAAATAAAATGCTTGTTCTTATAAATGTATTAAATATAGGTAGCTTAAAATGGTCTTTTTCATTTGATACATAGATGATACAGATGAGAGATGATAAATGATAGAGAGAGAGAGAGAGAGAGAGAGAGAGAGAGAGAGAGAAAGAGATAGCCTATATAATTTATCATTAACTATAAGAACACATTATTTTTAAAAATATCTCAGACTATTTTTATTTTTATTTTTTTAATTCTAAAATTTTATGACTCAGATGGCAGATCCTGGTGAAAACTGAAGTCTTTGAATGGCCATAACATTTCAAAGAGCAGAAAAAAACTTCTTCCAAAAATATGTGGCTGTTCAAACTTTCCTTCTTCATTCCAGTGACAAACTGGGAACATTCATCTGACGCTACCGTCGTTTTGTTCTCCATAATGCAGGTTACAATTTACTTCAGAAAGACATGAAGGACTTTTCTTCGCAAATAGCTGCAGTGAAAGAGGATTGTGTCTTTTATCTGTCTTTTTTTTTTTTTGCAAGATAAATGGAGCAGGTGTAGAGGAATTAATGAAGCAACTGCCAAATTGTAGGGGTCATTGGTGTGTTGAAAGCTATAAATTAGCCAGGTCTTGTGGGAAATTACCCTCTACCTCTATTGAGATTCTGCCATTTCTAAATTCAAGTTCTAGACAAGAGAAAAAGCAATTTGAAAGTGGAAAAGAAAAGTGCTAGTTAGCTTGCATTATTCAGGGTCAAACTAAGTGAAAAACACATAGTGGAATATTTCTAAATATTAACTTTACAATGAAATCCACCAATATAAATATAGTTAAATTTTATTAATTCTAGAGAAGAAAATATAGTTTATGCTTAATTAAAATCATATTTCTATTGGTAGGAACAACTTAAAACTATTAGGAGTACAATAGAAACTAGTGTTCGCAAAGATATTGATTTGTTGAATTCATAATAAATCCACTGTTTTTTCAGGGAACTGTTACAAGACTAAGGATTAAAAAGAATTTGAATTAAATATGAAATCACAGGATATGCTTCTTGCACTTTCTGCCTCAGACTCTCATTGTTAAACGAAACATCAAAGGGAAAGTACTTGTTTTTTTTAGATTTATTTCATTTTCAGAGAGAGAGAGAGAGAGAGAGTGAGAGAGAGAGAGAGAGTGTGTGTGTGTGTGCGTGTGTGTGTGTGTGTGTGTGTGTGCGTGTGTGTGTGCAGAGGAGAGGGGCAGAGAGAGACAGAGAGAGAGAATCCCAAGCAGACTCCACACTGTCAGCACAGAGCCCAATGTGGGGGTCCATCCCAGGACACTGCGATCATGACCTGAGCCAAAATCAAGAGCCGGATGTTCAACCGACTGAGCCTCCCAGGTGTCCCGCAAGTGCTTTATTTTTAAAATACATTTTCTATAATAAACTAAAAGCTAAAAAAAGAAGACATTTGAAATTCTTTCAAAATAGTATTGAAATTTTATTCATATTGTTTCAAAGTTACAAAGAAGCCAGACAA
Organism: Felis catus; assembly: GCF_018350175.1. Taxonomy (NCBI): domain Eukaryota; kingdom Metazoa; phylum Chordata; class Mammalia; order Carnivora; family Felidae; genus Felis; species Felis catus. Next base: position 24,678,923 of record NC_058376.1, on the reverse strand, counting down.
GACTTGTAATATAGCTATGAGGCAAGAAAAATAACTTACTTGCATAACAAGAAAACTTGTAAATTGTGTTCTTACTAATATAGTGCTCTTCAGAAAATCTACAATTTTAGTTCAAATGTACATAAATCCTTGTAAAGTTCTCTAGAAATACAATATTCTACACATAAGGCAAAGACAGAAAGTACAGTTTTGTCTAGAAACTGAAGCCAAAATTAGTAAAAATTATGTATGTATCATAGGTTTCTTTATTTAGATGTCAAACATGTACATTAATGTTATACTACCATTGACTGTGCAAGTATGCTCTACCAGTTTTCTTTTATTAATTTCCTGTTGATCACATTACTGTTTCTCTCTTCTCCAAAGTATATACTTCAATGTGTTTGAGAAATATTTTACAATATGTCTGTATCATTTTAAATATATAGGATTTTAAATTTTACTTGGAAATGTTGGAAAACATTTTTCATTTTTTCACTAAGCATTGTTACATAGCATTATGTAATGTATGTACAATTATGTACTCCAACCATGTTGCACTTTTTATAAATTAACCGCTTATAATTGCTAAGAGTGTTGCTTTGTATGCATTAATCACATTTTACCTGCTTCCTCCCACTGCGGGGATGCACATTATTTCCAATAATCAATGTCACAAAACTACATAAAAGGAAAATCTCCACAAATGTTCCTTGTGGACGAGGGCAAGCATTTCCATTCATATATGTGCAGGATGAGTTACTCAATCCTAGAGTGAATATTTGCCTTAGTTCATTACATTCTTCTGAGGTTGACCTCCAGAATGGCTATATCGTTCTAGAGACTTGCAAGCAATATATGAAACATTCATTTCCTAAAATAGCAATGGACTTACCAGCTCTACAGATTATCCCACTAGTGGATTTCCTGTTTATTTAATATTCCCAATTTTGTAATATTTACTTTGGGTATATGGAGGACAACTTTTATATTCCAAAGATTAATTCATTTTCAGATTTATATGGCACAAATGTTTTCTCATACTGTTACCGTACTCTTACTCAAGAAAGCTGTCTTTGAACAGAAATTCCTATTTTGTATGTATGTAGTCAAGTTCATGATTTTACTTATGATATATTCTTTGTGGATTTGTTTAATATATGAATCTCTATCCTTATGTAATAATTAATTGTCTGAATTTTCTTTGATTACACTAACAGTTTTTTCCTTCACATTTTGACAGTCAGTGGGGTGTATGTTTTGTATATAACATAGCATAAATGTTTAGCCCTAGTTTTCTGTAAATAATTTTTGTCCTAAATGATAACTTTTCTTCCCAAATGATTTAGTAAAAATTCATCTGTTTCCCACTGACATGTGGTGTCACTTTTGCCATATTACAATTTCTTATATGTACATTTATCTAGTACTGAACTTTCAATACTGGTTCATTGTTAATGTCACCAATAGGACTATATTGTTTTTACTATTATTTTGTGATAATCATTATTCATGAACTTTACACATCTATAAAATTTCTCGGGTAAATTGTTGAGGTCCTCAGTAAAATCTTCCTATTACTGTAATAGGGATTACATTTAATCTATTGATCAATGTGGAAAGAAATAAAATATCATAATGTTAAATAAGTTCATCATGAAGAAAGTATAATTTTTTATTTACTCATCATCATTTATGTATAGCAATAAAGTTTTAAACCTCATCCTGTGCTCACTTCAGCAGCAAATATACTAAAATTGGAATGATACAGAGAAGATTAGCATGGCCCTGCATAAGGATGACACCCACACTTTATCAATCCTATCATCCTTTTATTGTCCTCTACATTCATCTTTCAACATCCCATCCCCTACTTAAAAGTTAAGACCCTTCAACATCTAAATTGTCTTCTTACTACTTACACCCCATATTTCATCATTATGAAACCTTACTTACATTATAAAAACCTCATTTACCACAAAGCACTATCTTCATGATGCAAGTCTGAAAAAGCCCAATTCATGTCTACAGTAGGACAGCCAAATGTGGGCGGTAAAGCAAATATGAAACCTTCAATAGTCTTACTTTATTTTTTTAAAAAATGTTTTAATGTGTATTTATTTTTGAAGGAGAGAGAGACAGAGCACAAGCAGGGGAGGGGCAGAGAGAGAGGGAGACACAGAATCTGAAGCAGGCTCCAGGCTCTGAGCTGTCAGCACAGAGCCTGATGCAGGGCTTGAACTCATGAGCCATGAGATCATGACCTGAGGTGAAGTCAGAGGCTTAACCAACTGAGCCACCCAGGTGCCCCTAGTCTTACTTTAAATCTAGAAACTCTAACATCAATTATGCCCTTACTGATGCCTACCAATCCTATTGTATTTCCACAAGTCCACTTCCTTTTTTGTTTTCTATTCAGACTCCTCTCTTCTGATGCTTCCTCCTTGAATCTTAATCTCAACACATGACACTGCTTTTCACTTCACTGACAAAATTAAAAGAAGGGGGGGAGTTGGAATGACCTCACCAACCTCTCCTTATCACAGACTTGTTTGTTGATTTACCCTCATTTTCTTAGATTGAAACATGAAAGCATATCAGGATGTCATCCTCAGTTCCTGTCTCTTCTACTGCTCACTCTGTAGGTGATTTAAAGTATCATTTGTGTTCCAGCTATGCCCCAATTTAATGAGCTGGCTAGGTTGCTCCTTGACCTACAGATTCACACATGCATGTACCTTATCAATATCTCCACTCAGGCAACCAAAATGTTGAAATGTTTCCACAGCTTCACCTAACTAAAGTGGAATTGCCAATTTCTTCCCACAAAAGACGAGTTCCATCTGCATTCTTCTCAGTAAATTACACTTTTATTCAGTCAGTAACAAGGTGACAAACAAAGCTCATTCCTTTTTTTTTTGATATTTTTTCCCCAATTTCTACCGTGTTAGATGAGAACATGTTACTAATTCTCGCCATGAGAATATGTGTAAAAGTGATGTATATCACAGTACGTCCTTGACTGAAAATAAATACCACTTAAAATCTGCTATGACCTATTGTGTTCTGGTGGCTGGTGTGGAGACAATCCTCAGACCATGTGTAAAGAGGGCAGAATCATTTAATGGAAGGAGCTGGGATCCCTACTTTGTTGTTTTGGTGTGATTCACCTGATCAAAAAAAAATGCACAGCAGATTGATATGTGTGCAGGAAATGTACAAGTGCTAAGTCCTTGACATTTCAAGAGTTTATTTGTTCAGAAAATAGAATGATAATAAGCCTAAATATCTTGATCCATTTGAAGTCTTCATATTGCATATTTGTTAATCAACTTCATTCATAATTTGACCATCTTTTCAATGTCACTGTTGTAGGCCTCTACCCTGCGTTGTTTCTATTATCTCCTAACAAAATTGTTGCATTGCTGTAGAAATAATTTCATTGGAAACATATTTACATGCTTGTAAATTATCCTACTATAACTTTGTCTTGAAATGATCCTGCTAAAACTTAAATCAGATAATTCCACAGTATTGCTCAAAACTATGTAGTGGAATCCCTTCTGAGAATAACCACATAGATTTATATGAACTTTCTCTTCTTCATTACCTCTTTGACCTGCCCTTCTACCTTTTCACCCCTCCTACTCTGCTGTAATTCTCTGGCTACTTTGTAGATCCTCAATATATCAAGTGCACATTTTTTACCTTTACTTTAGCTATTCCTTCTGCTTGAAAGGCTTTTAACGTAAGATATATGCTAAGCTTTCTCATTCCATTCATCCAGGCATCTGTTCAAATTTGTTGAATGAGCATATAACAATGCATTTATCTCTTTTATTTTTGCGATTTCCATTTCATGACTTATAACCTGTTTGTAGTTTTATGCCTTTATAAACAATGCATGTCTATGAGCATGTCTGGAACTCTTCCAATACTAAGTTATATATCTTGTGTTAAAGTTGAATTGCTAGGTCATGAGATAGGAGATAGTTAGAATATGCCAGGTAGTGCTAGTTTATATTCCCACCACAATGGATAAGTGTTCCAGAAGTTCAAACTCCACCAAAACCTAAAGTTCATTTTATATATTTTTTATTTTTAATTTTTTTCAGATAATTTAAGGGATGGGTTTTAATTTTCAGTGCTCTGATCACTAACACATTTGAACAATCTGTCACACACTTATGACGATTTGCCACAATTGTTTTGTCATATATCTGTTCAAATCTTTTGTTGATTTTCTTCTGTGATTTTCTCCTTTTTTTTTTTTACTGACTGTATGACTTACTTTTCTTGTTAATTCCTTATGAATTATATTAGTTAAAAATATTTCCCTTCATTGTGACTACACTTTTAAGTTTTTTCCCTCTGGTAGTAATGCATGTTGGTGATCATAAGTACTTAGGTTATCAATTTGTATATTTTTCAATTTTGTGCTCCGTTTAAATTTTTTTAAGTATTCCATTTTGATCTGACGGTTGTGCTGAAAATAACAAAAACAACAAAATGATAGTGGACTAAGAATCAAATATCTTGTTAAAAACCACATAGAAGTAATTTCCAGTGCCTTTTTTTTTTGAGCAGTCTCACAAAGACTTTATTACATTTATTGGCATAACATCTATAATATCTTTTATCTTTAAAATTCTCCGACTTTAAATGCGCCATTCTTTTCACTCTCAGTGTTTAAGAGTATTTTTCCAATGTCTCTTCATTCTCATTGTTCTCTTAAGTGATAGTGTTATTATTGCTTATTTGAAACGATGTACCTTTACGTTTAGCTATTTTTTATGATTTGAAAAAGCCTTTGATTTTCAGTAATTTTGCTATGATATACTAAAATGTGGTTTTCTTTGGATTTATCCTGCAGTAGGTTCAATCACCTTGAATTGGTTTTCACATCTGTTTTTATTAATAATCTCTTTGAATTCCCTCTTGCATTTCTACATTTTCTTTCTACTGTATTTTTTCTTTTGTTTCTTCAGTTTATTTATTTCTTTATCTAAATATTTTTTGTGTGTTGATCTGCTGTTAATTCTGTATCTTTAGCTAATTTCTAATATTGAATTCTTCCATTATAGAATGTGGCTAAGATGCTTATTCTAAAGTTGCCAAATTTCTTGTAAAATTCTTCTTTTTATCTATTTTCACCTTAATTTCATATATCTTTTTCACTGTATAAGGCACAGTTTTATCCATTTTTTTGCTAACTCAAAACTCTTAACCATTTTCACATTTGCTCTTACTGTTAATTTTCTCTACAATATTTGTCATTTTGGTCTATTTGAATGTCTAGTAGTTTTTATGTATGCTAAACTGTAAACTTAAAGTTACGATAGGGGCACCTGGGTGGCTCAGTGGGTTAAGCATCCGACTCTTGATTTGGCTCAGGTCGTGATCTCATGGTTTGTGAGATCAAGCCCGGCATCAAGCTCTGCTCCAACAGCACAGAGCCTGCTTAGGATTCTCTCTCCCTCTCTTTCTGCCCCTCTTCCACTCGTGCTTTCTCTCTCTCTCTCTCTTTACCTCTCTCTCTCTCTCTCAAAAATAAGTAAATAAACTTTAAAAATCCTTAAGAAAAATAAAGTCACTGTAGAGAATCCAGAACGTGTTTTTTTTCTTTTTTTACCAGGAAAGATTCTCTCACTCCTCTGTTATACAGATAGCACAAGGATATCATTTCAATCCAAACATGAACACATCTAGATGGAAATTTGAAGATACTTGGAATATCTCTGCTTCATTCCTGTCTGTTGAGCATGGGCTCTTAGGCTTTTGATTGAGACTTTGTCAGGTTTTTGTGGCTTCACCCTTAAAAGACTGCAGAATATCCATCATTATTCTTAAACGGTTCCCTAGTTTGGGTTTCTGTTCTCCTACCCCAGTGAGAAATAAATCTTCAAGATACATCTGTAAGCAAAGACTAGTTATATGCTTTGTTCCTTGAGCACAGTGACAATGCAGGGAATTTTAATCTCCTTTTTAAAAAACTGTAACTCAGTCTAGGTCTCTGGCCTCTCGAGCATCTCCAGAGCTCAAATATTCTGTGTAGGCATGTGGTTGATCATCCTCCAGATCTTAATTTTGATTACCAAAAGCTTTATTGTTTTTTCTTTCCTCCAGCATTGTTTGTCTGTTTATGCTGATCCCAATCCTATGCCCAAGCCCAGAATTGGATGAGGCACCCAGTTTAATAAATGAAACAAAAACAGTGCTGGTGAATATCAGCTAAATTCAGATAGACTCTAATCTCTCTTGAGTGAGGTAATAATTGTAAAATAAAGTAAAATCTATTAATATGTTGTGAAACTAATAGTAATTCAACTAGAATTGGCAATTAGAGAAATGAAAATTGTTATTAAATTTCTTTTCAGTTCAGCTCAGGATTTGGCACTAAATGAGTTAATACCATTTTTTTAATATGTGTTTTCAGAGCTCTCTTATTTTGGTATTTGTGGATCAGTGACTATGGGTCACTGATGGTCATTTGTGGATCAGTGATTATGGGTCAGCTAGTATCTCTACTCACTTTTTGATTAGCAAATACAAAGCAAAACACTTAAATTTCATTCCCCTCTTGTACTTGCATGTACTATTACTGTATATTTTAATTTTAGCTTAAATTTCTTAAACATCAAAATAACTATTATTGCCAATTTACAAAGTGATTATTTATGGTACCTGTATAACTTGTTTCCTTTAGTTCTTCAACTGACTTCCCAACTGAAATAACATTCCTTGTTTTATTTTATTTTGTCATTTAATTCACTAATTAATTTTTTTACATTTAGTGAGAATTTGCCGAGAGCAAAAGCTACTTTGGTAAAAATGCCTATTTTTTTCTAATGTTATTAACATATGTTTGTATTGAATAAAGAATTCATACTAGGAATTTATGTACTTTCACCACAGAAGATAAAATTCCATTGTTTCCTGGATTTTATTATTTATTTCTAGAAGTTAGTATAACTTACCTTTAAACATAATTTTTTTTTCTCTTTAACACCTTTCTATATTCTTTCATAGTCAAATTACACCTTTGTATAGATACCTTGGATTACTTTAGTTGGGATTTATATTCTTGTTATTTGAAGTGAAGGTTTTCATCTGCTCTGAAACATTTTTTTCTTCTAGTGTCACCTCCTTCCCATTCTCTCATTCTTCCTTCTGTAAGTCCAATTAGACATATGTTAGACTCTCCGTCTGTCATTCCTTATGAGCTCCCATTTATATTTCCCTCTCCTTGTACCTTGGAAGCAATTTGGGTAATGTCTTTACTTTTATCTTTGAATCTCTAATGACCTCTTTATCAATTCTGGTATGAAATTATTTGAGTTTTTTTCATACTTGTATTTTATGAGGTAAAATGTAAGTATAGTAAATGTACATTTACTTGGTACAGCTTTTCTATCACCTGAAAATACCCTTATGTTTTTGTCAGTCATTCTTCACACTCCATAAACATAGATCTGGTTTTTTACTGTGAACTAGTCTGGTTTCTACATATTCTAATAATTAATTTTAATTTTTAATGCTTAATTTCTTAATTAATTTTAAAATTAATACAAACATGGTCAGATGAAATGTCCTTTGTCCTTTGGGTTAATTATTCTGTTATTTATCTATTATATTTGTAATATAATTCATACTTTTCATATTTAGCATTTTGTGCTCCATATTATTTATATCTGAATATTTTAAATCATGACTACTTTACTTTTATTCTTTGGTTCCTTTTTTTTTTTAATTTATTGTAGGTTGCCAGTATATACAGCTTAAAGTGTTATATTATCATGGAGTTATTTACTGGTAATATGTGCTCAAGGGCAGAAGCTAAAATCCAGACTATATCTATGGTTCTTCCTTCCCTACCGAATGTGGGATATAGAGGCCATAGAACAAGAAATTCATAGTATAGAGCTTCTGACATTAGTCTGGGCTTCATGCTCTTTCCTTGTTCCCAGGCATTAGAAAGGTTTGTCGTTCAGGCTCTCTACTGGTAGGTCTAAGACTTTCTCTTTCCAAAACTTTCTCCTTTAAATATAATACTCTAATCTTGAAGTAAGAAATAGGGGAAGGTAGGCTTAGATTCTATCAGGCATTACTAAACCTCTTTGTACCCTTCACCCCTGGCAGGGCCCAGGTCCCTAGAGCTCTGCTTTTGCTTATTTCTCCCTTAAACTAGGCTTAGGACAGGCAAATATTTTTACAATCTATACTTGCTCCCTGGATCTCAACCCTTCTCTTCCCTAGAGTCTTTGGAACCCACCCTACCACCGGCCCAGTGCCATTTGTACTAACTAGCCATAAGAAACTCATTAGAAGGTTTTCAATTCTTTTTCATTTCTTTATACTTTTGATTTTTCAGATGCGGGTAAAGGAGGAAAAGCCAGAAACCCATTTTAGTCTTCCATATTGTCAAAAACTACTGAAATCATATTTATGGAACAAATTACATGCTACTTACCACAGGAAAGTGAAAACAAAAAGTGAGATATGGCTCTGTAAATGTTTTAATCTAACTCTCAAAGAATCAATAGATGCCTGTGAAAACTAGCAAATAGAGGAGAAGAAATTTCATTTAGAAACTTCTTTATCCTGTATCGTTCTTTAAATGCGTAATACATGAGGCGCCTGGGTGGCTCAGTCGGTTAAGCGTCGGACTTCAGCTCAGGTCATGATCTCACAGTCTGTGAGTTCGAGCCCCGCGTCGGGTTCTGTGCTGACAGCTCAGAGCCTGGAGCCTGCTTCGAATGCTGTGTCTCCCTCTCTCTCTGCCCCTCCCCTGCTCATGCTCTGTCTCTCTCTGTCTCAAAAATAAATAAAAACATTAAGAAAAAAATAAAAAAAATAAATGCGTAATGCAAATCAGTTATGAAGATTCAGGTTTTCAATAAATTTGCAAAAGGGATAATTACAATCTAAATGTTCTAAGAATATATAATATCTATTTCACTACTATTCCTGTATTAATTTTATAAATGACTAGTAATTCTAAAATATATGTCATTGGGGTGCCTGGTGGCTAAGTCAGTTGAGCATCTGACTCTTGGCTTTGATTCGGGTCATGATCTCATGGCTTGTGAGTTCAATCCCCACATCCAGCTCTGTAGTGACAGCGCGAGCCTTCTTGGGATTCTCTCTCTTCTTCTCTCTCTGCCCCTACCCTGCTCATGCTGTCTCTGTCTCTCTCTCAGAATAAATAAATAAATTTTAAAATATTTAAAAAAAAATAAAACAGATGTCAGTAGAGTTTCTATTTCTATATGGTCGTCTATGTTTATTTCATGTTAACTTTCCGGGTAAGTTTACATTAATTACATTATTAAATAGTAATTTAACTCTAGTGAATTATGTTTGACAGAGCATCTGATTTGAAATATTTGTTATTTCAATTAATAAATCTCAAAAACAAAAAACTTTTGCCATTATTTTCCCAATGTGAAACTATTCAGTGAAATAATTGCACTACATAAAAATGACAGAGACTTTTCTCTGTTTTTCATGTCTTAAAATAAGTGTTGAAATATGTTTCTTATTACTTTAGAGCTGTTCTGGAGATTTAAATATTGCCTCTGAATATTCTAAGACATTTATTTCAGTTTTATAGCAATGTCCATAGATTGTTTCATGGCTTGCATATTTCTAAATTTAAATATAATTTCTCTATTATTTTTATCTGAAACTGGAAGTATCCAAGCAGCAACACTCTTTATAGAGAATGATCCCTGAGAGAATTTTACTGATTGAGTTTTGTTTTAAAAAGATGAGATATACTAAGATTTCAGTTTCATATTATTTTCTTGATGAAGAAAATTTCCCTGTTCAATGATGCAGAAAATATTTAGTTTTCTCTCAAATTCATAGATTCCTGTAGAGATATAAATGAACTGGCTCTATCTTAGAAGATTAATATTCATATTTTTTATTTTTATAAATGTGCCTTTTCCCTATTAGTCTTTTCTTGTTTTTCAGCAGATACCTGCATGAATACTAATTTGACAGATTTTGTCTTAATAGTATTTATAGCTGCTAATGATAGCTCAGGATGGAGTATCCCTAATAAAGTAACTAATAAGAGTTTTCAAAGTATCAGATTCTGACACAAGTATTTGAAAAAAAAAAAAGAGGGAGATGCTGAAGAGTGAGGGGGGGAAGTGTAGGAAACACTGTTACAGTGAAGTAGATTTCTTTCTACAAAAGAACTAAAATATTCTAATTTGTTAATGGATATGGCACATTTTCCATTGAAGATGTCATATTTAACATTTTCTAAACTTATTTGCAACACCTCATAGGACTAGCTCTAATACACACTTTGAGAAATGCTAATATAATTGCAAAGAAATTTTTCAGGAAAATGTGGTCTTCACTATAATAAATAAAAATATTAAAGACAAATATACTGATATCTTTTGATGTAAAGAGTAATTATTTTCTGTTATGCAATGTGGGCAGCAACTAATTCTAATATTAGTTGTGTCACTCTTCAGGGATAGAAACATGAGCTGCACTGATAGGTAATTTCAGCCATCAGGAATATAGTTATAATAAATAGGTTAGATATTTCTAGTCTTTTTATGTACATGTGTCCTTAAGAACCTATAGGAATGCTGTTAAATATAAAGGTTCCCAAGGTCTATTTCTTTACATTTTGCTTCAGAACATCTAGATAGAGTTCAGGCACTTACACTTTTAAGTTTCTGGTGATTTGAAAACAAATTTGAGAACTAATGGTCTAGACCAAGAGTAGGAAAACTACAGCTCAATAGGTCAAATCTGTACTAGAGACTATTTTAGGTAAGAATCGTTTTCCATTGTTAAGGTTTTGTGCAAAAAATAAATACATAAAAAAGAAAAATATGTGACATAGACTATAAGTAGCTGACAAAGCCTAAAATATTTATCCTCTGGCCCATTACAAAAAGTTTTCTGACCTGTGGTCTAGATTATATTTGTAAACATTTGAAAAAATTTTTAATAATTTTTTAAAATATTTTTTAAATAATGTCTTTGCTGAGATATAATTTACATACCATAAATTCACTCTTTTAAAGTATACATGATGATATTCAGTATATTCACAAAATTGTGCAATCATCTCACTGGCTAATTTTAGAACATTTTCACAGCCTCCAAAAGAAATTTACTACTCATTAGTAGTAACTCAGCATTCTTACCTCTATCCATCCCCTAGACAATCACTAATCCACTTTCTGACTCTATGGGTTGGCCTATTCTGGATATTTCATATAAATGGAATGATAACCATATGCACACTTGTGTGACTGGCTTCTTTCAATCAGCAAAATGTTTTCAAGTTGTATAATATATCAGTAATTCATTTCTTTTCATAATTAAACAATAATTGTATTGGTATGTGATATCTTGTCTATCCACTTATCAGTTTATGGACAGTTGAGTTGTTCCCACTTTTTGGCTATTTTGAATGGTGCAGCTATAAACATCCATGTAAAACTTTTTGTGTGGACATATGTTTTCAATTTGAGAGGATCTATATATATAAGTGAAATTGTCAAATCATCTGGTAACTCTATATTTACCATTTTGTGAAACTGCCCAACTGTTTTCCGGAGTGGCTGCACTATTTTACAATTTCCCCCACAATGTATCAGGTTTCCAATTTTCCACATTGTTTTCACATTCTTTTCTTTTCTCTTTCCTTTTCTTTTTTTAATTTTTTGAAAAGTTTATTTATTTATTTTGAGAGACACAGAGAGTTGGGGAGGGGCAGAGAGAGAGGGGGAGAGAGAGAGAATCCCAAGCAGGATCCACACTGTCAGCACAGAGCCTGATATGGGGCTTGGAGTCATAAACTACAAGACCATTGCCTGAGCCGAAATCACGAGTTCGACATTTAACAGACTGAGCCACCCAGGCACACCAACACTTGTTGTTTTCTATCTTTTTAATTTTTGCCCTCTTACTGGATACAAAGTGGTCTCTCAGGGTTTAGATTTTAATTTCTATATGACTAATTATGCTGAATATGTTTTTCATGTGCTTGTTTTCAATTTGCATATCTTCTTTGTTGATGTGTATATTCAAATATTGTGCCCATTTTTCAAATTTTTTATCTCTCTCTTTTTTTTTTTTTTTTTTTTAGTTTTGAGCTGCTCATTATATATTCTGGAATACGAGTCCTTTACCAGATATGTAATTTGCAAATATTTTCTCTCATTCTGTGAGCTGTCTTTTCAGTTTCTTGATGGTGTCCTTTGTAGAATAAAAGCTTTAACTTTAATGAGGTCTAATTGATCTCTTTTTCTTTTGCCTCGTGTTTTTGGTGTAATTTCTAAGAAACCATTGTCTTATCCTAGGCCAAAGCTCTACTTTTATATTTTCTTCTAAGAATTTTATAGTTTTAGCTCCCACATTTAAGTCTATGATACATTTTGAATGAATTTTGTGTATGGTATGAGGTAAATGGTTATTTAGTTTCATTCCTTCGCATGCAGATATCCAGTTTTTCTGGCACCATTTGTGGTCTAGATCCTTTTTTAAGAAATGTATAAGAAATTTTTAAGAAATGTATAGCTACCACCTGGTGCTGTTACATTCCAATAGTAATGAAACATTTTGTATATAAACACATTTTCTTACTTAACATAAATAGCAGTCATCAATCTGGATTAAAGTTAGTATATTTCATAATCATTGAGCCAGAAATATCACAAAGTTAACCCACAACTGATAATGCACAAATATTCCCTGTAACAAATCCACTTGGAAGTTTCTCTGCTGTGACAAAATGTAAACAAAAACAAAAATACATTAGTAGGAATACATCTAAGACACTGCATTTATATATGCCAGTTATAAGGCACAGTAGGGATGCCTAAAAATGTGACAGCTATTTATATTAAAGGTAAACTTTGGCTTCTTTTAGTAAAAATAATAGAATTCCAAAAGAAACAGCAAACAAAATCAACATGTTCTATCTGGGCAAGGAAAATAAAAACACTTGTTGTAAACTATGTTATTGTTGCCATGTTCTTATTCTTCCAGCTCCTCACAAAAAAATGTATATATGTCTACTGTATATCACTTTCACCTGTTTGAAATGTCTTGCTACTGCTTGTGGTTCATTAATGAGCTTATATTCTATACAAAATGAGCTTATATTCTATACAAGTTAGATTTTCCTCAACTAACTTGATAGTTTGAGTTTACCAGTGCATAGCTCCACTCCACAGCGCCAAGCTTAATGGTTTGAATTGCAACTTATATATATAAAAGGAATTTAAGAGCTTTTATTTGTTTTTTAATGTCATGCTTCACATTATATTTCTCGCAGTTTGTTAAGAATTTATAAAAGGCTTACTGAAACCCCACTGTGTGAAATTATCACTTTTTGAAAGAAAACATTTGAACGATTTCACAAGTATTAGTTTGACACAACTTCTCTTGTACTAAAAAACCCACTCTCGTTGCGGTAAAATAATACTTTCAATTAAGTGATTCCATTTTATGTATCATAAAAACAAAGGTTAAATAATGTGATAATTTTCAAAATAACCTAATAAGTTACTAATACACTAATTATAATGAGCAAAGTACACCATATGCCCAAGTTCATGGAGTTAAAAATGAACTCTAGCTGTGACCTGTAGCTGTCAGAATCCAAATTGCTACTTCAGAAGGTGATGGTAACAGTTAAAATGTACAACTTTATTTAACCAGAAAGATCTAATTTATTTTGTACTCTATATAGCAAGGGTTTTAAAAGTTGTGCTTTTTTTCTATTCCATTTTCCAATTTTATAAAAAAAAAAAAAAACACTTGTATCTTCACTTAATCACAAGCATCAATGATACTGAAGTGTGATCTCTTCATGATCAACTATATTTAAGCTTTAGAATAAACTTAATACCAGAATATGTCATCACCTGAGATATACTCCAGATCAAAGCTGTAAGAAAGGAACAGGGTTGGAGCCTGAGCTCAGAGACAATGCCTTCAGAATTATTAATTAAATTGTCATACATACCAAAGCAGCTAAAAAGAACATGAGACAAGTGAGGGAAAAGGGCCTCTCTGTCACAGTCATTCACTTATCAGCTGGGTAAAATACAAATTATCAATGCATAAAAAACAAACAAACAAAAAATCTTCCAAAATTCTAAACAGAATGGAAGAGGGGCAAATCAATGGAAGATCAGTTTTTTAAAAAGGAAAATTAATATAAACAGGAGGGGAAAGTACCATTTTTCATGTTTTGTCTTTGAAGTGTCACTAAAACAGATCTCAAAGTGTATCAACAAAGTGAATGTCAATGATGAAAATTTTCAAGTAGTATAAAAGCATAATTTTCTTTCTCACTTTCATTTTTATTCTATAGCATTATTCTTAGCACACATTGTTGTGCAATATTCTAGTCCATTTTTATATATCAGCTATGAACATGTTTTCATTGAGTTTTTACTTTACTTTCATTTTATTTTATACAGAGAGTGTGCATGCAAGTCGGAGAGAGGAGCAAAGTTAGAGAGGGGCAGAGAAAGAGAGAGACTCTTAAGCAGGCTCCATGCTCAGCACAGAGTCCGATGCAGGGCTCGATCCCAGGACCCTGGGATCATGACCTGAGCCCAAACCAAGAGCAGGGCACTCAACCAGCTGAGCCACCCACGTGCCTGCTTTCATTGATTTTTATAAATAGATCCACATGTGTGTGTACCTTAATATCTAACAATTCCATTATTTTTTTAAATTTTTTAAATGTTTATTTTTGAGACAGAGAGAGAGAAAGAGAGAGTGAGCAGGGGAGGGGCAGAGAGAGAGGGAGACATAAGATCCAAAGCAAGCTCCAGGCTCTGAGCTGTTAGCACAGAGCCTGACGTGGGGCTCAAACTCACAGATGGTGATTTCATGACTTGAGCTGAAGTCAAACACTTAACCGACTGAGCCACCCAGGTGCCCCTAACAATTCCATTATTGATAGTTAATTAGTTTCTTTCCATTTTTTAAATGTCTAAAAATGGCAATGATTATTTTATCTATGCACATGCAGTGAGTTTTTCTTAGATATATTCTTAAAAGGGAATAACATAGAATAGGATTTCTGTGTTTTCATTGTCATTAAATTGCCAAATCTGTGTCTCATAGGATTTTTGAAATGTTTGATTATATGTTGCTCTAGAAAATTTGGATGCCTGAACAAAAAGAGAAACACTATTTTTAGGGGCGCCTGGGTGGCGCAGTCAGTTAAGCGTCCGACTTCAGCCAGGTCACGATCTCGCGGTCCGTGAGTTCGAGCCCCGCGTCGGGCTCTGGGCTGATGGCTCAGAGCCTGGAGCCTGTTTCCGATTCTGTGTCTCCCTCTCTCTCTGCCCCTCCCCCGTTCATGCTCTGTCTCTCTCTGTCCCAAAAATAAATAAATAAACGTTGAAAAAAAAGAGAAACACTATTTTTAAAGTACCCTAACCTCTGTAATTAATGAAAGAAAAGTGACTTCACTTTTCAAAACTGAAATATCAAGGCATGACATTGACCCCAAAAGTTAAATACTCTAAGTTCTCCTTGTGATTATGACACAGCATGTATGCTTGTTTGTGCATGTGTGTATATGTGTGTGTACAAAAAGAAAATCACTTTCAAAAATTTAGGGCACATGATTTTTTCTTTGGAAACTTAATATTTCATCTATTCCCAAATACTATATTTGTCCTATTTAAAGTGTTTCCTACAAAATGAAATATCACTTTGAAGACAAAAATAAAAACTAATTTGGAATCAATAGTAATAGAATAATCACTCTGATTGGCCAAATACCTTTTTAGAATTAGCATATAGCAAGAATAAATGTCATTCTTTATGAGGAGAAAATTTCTACCTTCTGTTCTTGTCTCTTCTTAGATCAAGTATACATATGGACATGTATTTGTACTGAGATGATAAAAATAGCATAATTATCTAATCTTCTTTTTCTATGATAAAACTGGAGAGGCTATTGATAATGCCATACTCATCCAGATATCATTAAGAGATGGTCTGCCTGTGTTATTAAATGTTTGAGTTATACAACTCAAACATACAACTTGAGTGGTTGTATATTGAAGTTTCCTTCTGGATAATGGCATTAAGATGTGAGAAAATTATTCTATAGAGGTTTATAAAATGAATATAAAACTTTTTTTTAAGTTTATTTATTTATTTTGGGAGAAAAAGAGAGAGAGAACGAGCAAGAGACAGGTAGAGAGAGAGGGAGAAAGAGAATCCCAAGCAGGCTCCACACTATCTGCATGGACCCCCAGGTAAGGCTTGAACTCATAAAACAGGAGACCAACACCTGAGCCAAAACCAAGATTTGGAGGCTTAACCAACTGAGCCACCCAGGTGCCCCATGAATCTAAAACTTCTTAAATTCAATTTAAAAAAAATGAAAGGATTAAAATGTGCTTTATGTAAGTCTCAGCACATCTGAAAATAAAATTAACAAATTAATATTTGCATTTGGATACTTTACTTGGCTTTCAAAAAAATGAAAGAAAACAAAAAAACATAGTGCTTCCAGTATTTTAAACTTAATGTAAAGAGTAGAATTTTGGGGACACCTGGCTGGCTGAGTCAGAACAGCATGGGACTCTTGATCTCCAGATTGTATATTTGAACCCCAGGTTGTGTGCAGAGATTACTTAAATTAAAAAAAAAAAGAAAGTAGAAGGAGGAGGAGGAGGAGGAGGAGGGTGGCCATTGTGAAAGTAAAAACTCCTAATGTAGAATTAATCAGAGTGCCTACCCAGGGCCTCAGAATAACAAGTCTCATTGATAGGGACCTATACAACTCAGGGCAGATATTCACTTGTGAGGTGTGGTCAACCCTCCAGAGATACGTGTACAAAAGTGACTCTTTTTCTAGTGATTAGCAGAGAAGAAGGCATGTGGCTCCCTGATTCAAGCTAAAAGGAGTCAACTTGGGGAAGTAAAGGAGAGGCTTCTTCACTAACTAAAAATAAAAGCTATAAAAATATTTTTTTTCTTTTCCATATGCAAGTGTATGTTCACACAATGACAAACAATGACAAGGGTGTGATGGATAACTGTTTTCTAAACTTTTTGCATTTTTGTATGGAGAAGAAAAAGTTACATAAAGAGTGAAAATACGATAGGGAATAATCAGTTGTTTTGAACATACAATAACTTTATAAATGGAGAAATAGATACTTATAGAAAAAAATACTTAAAGAAAAAAATCTTTCATAGGAACATGTAAATATTTCTGAGACCGTGATCTTTTATTATGATATACCAAATGATTCAATTATGAATTTATATTCATCTCTTCTGAAAAGTCTTTAAAAGGATATCTTTTTTTTTTTTAATTTTTTTTAACGTTTATTTATTTTTGGGACAGAGAGAGACAGAGCATGAACGGGGGAGGGGCAGAGAGAGAGGGAGACACAGAATCGGAAGCAGGCTCCAGGCTCTGAGCCATCAGCCCAGAGCCCGACGCGGGGCTCGAACTCACGGACCGCGAGATCGTGACCTGAGCTGAAGTCGGACGCTTAACCGACTGAGCCACCCAGGCGCCCCTAAAAGGATATCTAATACACATATCATACTGAGTTCTTGAATTGTTTGTACATTTGGGTGTTGTGCTTTCAGAGTTATTAATAAGGAATATAATTGACACATTTTTAGTACATACTAAATCAAAGAGTGTCATTCTATACTAGTCATTAGCCAGTTTTTCTCAATTCTATTATTACCACAGATATCAAGTGCTGACTGCCTTGACTTATGGAAGAGAAACTATATAATAGCATTTCAGGATTTGAAAATCAAATAATAAGTTAAATCCAGTATTAAAAATAAAGAATATCCTGCATAACACATTAGTATTAGTATTGACAAGATATTTAGTGCATATTTAATGGATATCTGGCTTTAATTTTTTTTCTTCAGACACATCATCTTCTTGTAAAGTAGTCAATAAAATTTAGGGAAGTCTTATAACAATTAGAAAAATTTCAATCAAGAAAAATATTTATGGCAACAATAAAAATAGATCTGTTTTTGATAATAAATAAATATTTGGATTCTTTTGTAATTATGAGTACATTAATAATTAGTATGTTGTAAATATATGAAGAGTAATCTAGAAACATTTTTCAAGATGCATAGGCACGAAAGAAAAAAAAATATGTGGCACAGTTGATGTTTTCCTTCTCTTGAAATACTTCCTTCAATTGGCTTTACACTGCATACATTTTTCTGTTTACTGTGACTTCATTACTGGGCCATTCTTTCTCAGTCTCTTTCCGTGGCCCTTCTTCACATCCTTAACCTCATAAAACCCAAGTGCTCCAAGGAAGTTCGCCAAAATCTCCCATTTCTATCTATTTCACTCCATTGATAATTTTACCACGTCTAGAGGCTTTAATTACCTTCCACACATGACAATTTCCAAATTTATCTCTATTGTATGCCACTCATAATCTCACTGGTTACTCAATATCCTAATTTCAATACATTGTTGCCAACTCACTTTCTCACAACAATTACTTCTCTTCTCAGGGTTTTCCTCATCTCAATTAATCAAATTTCAATTGTTCTAATTTGTTAGGCCAAAAATATTAGAGTTATCATTGACTCCTTTCACTATGGTAGATTCCCACCCCGCAATGTGACTGTATTTGGGGACAAGACCTTTAGGGAGGTAGATAAAGTTAAATAAGTTCATAAGTATGGAATCCTAACCTAATAGGATTGATGTCTATATAAGAAGAGAAAGAGACATCAGAGAATAGCAAAAGAGTGGAGCGCTCTCTCTCTCTCTCTCTCTCTCTCTCTCTCTCTCTCTCTCTGTGTCACTGTGCATGTATGTGTGTGTGTGTGCAGGTACAGAAAAGAGGCCATGTGAGGACCCAGTTGGCTCTCTTCCCAACTGATAGATAGATGCCTTCTCCGGAAGGCATAGTACAGCACAGCTCAGCTGGGTTCTAGCTCAGTCTTACCAGGTTGACATCAAGGTATTGGTAGGGCTGTATTTTTGTTTCATGTTTTTTTAAAAAGTATTTATTTATTTTTGGAAGAGCACAAGTGGGGAAGGGACAGACAGAGGAGGACAGAGGATCCAAAGCAGGCTCTGCGCTTACAGTGTGACAGCAGTGAGCCTGATGCAGTGTTCAAACTCACAAACCGCGAGATCATGACCAGTCCAAAGCTCAATTGACTGAGCCACCCAGGTGTCCCTGTCAAATCAAAGAGATGGCTCTGGGGATGAATCTGCTTCTAAACATATTCAGGTTGTTGGCAGATGTGTGTCATGTGGTTGTCATATGAGGTTCTTTTTCTTGGTTGTTGGCTGAAGGTGATTCTCCTCTTGTGGATGCCGCCTGCGTGCTCAGACTCATTGCCACTTCCATCTTCACTGCTAGTGTGGGTGGTTGAATTTTCATCATGTTTCTATCCTTTCTGACCTCTCCTTCTGCCTCCTATCTCCTACTTCCAGCCAGAGAAAATGCTCTGCTTTTAAGAGTTTATGGGATTAAATTGGGCCAATCCCCCAATAATAGAGGATAATCTCCCTGTTCTAAGACCCATAACCTTAATTACATCTGCAAAATCCCTTTTGCCATGCAGTATAACATATTCAGAAGTTTCAGGAATTAGTCTCTAGACACATTTGACAGCCATTTTTCTGCCTTCCACTCTGCTTATGGGTTTAAGAGTGTGTGCATGTACCTTATTTTTTCCACAATGCCTGGTTGTGATCCAGTGCAAATTAATATCCACTTTATAAATTGTTGAATAGTCAACCTTAAGAAATCTTTTGTTTAACATTGAGATATCAATTTAATACATTCTAGTAGTGCTTAAAAAACATTGAAAATTAAATAGCTACATTCTTTCTAACTTACTGCCCAAATATTTTAGATCCATTTTAGTGTTATTATTGCCTTACAAGTTCCAAGAATTATAAACAAATTTAGTGCTTGGCATTGTTCCTAAGAAATGTATAATCTAGTAAAAGGCATAAAGAAAGATCAGAAATAATTATAAAACAATATGTGATACAATATGTCATGTAGGGATTTATACCTTTTGAGTATTATGAGAACATGTGGTCACAATGGTGGGAAGAATTTGGAAAAATCTCATCAAGAACTGTATCTTGATGAATTAAAATAATTTAAATAACATGATGCCCAGAGGAGACACCCCTAAATAAAATATATGACAAAGATATAGAAGTAAGAAAGTGCATTGAAGGACAACAGTCAGGATCTGTGACTTTTTTCTGAAAATAAATAGCATAAATCAAGACAGAAAGAGATAAGACTAGAAATGATCATATTAATAACATCTATTTATTGGGCATCTATGAAGATCACACACTCTTCAATGGGCAGATAACACAATGGGGAACCAAAATAAAATTCCAGTGGATGGACACAAATATAAACAAATGCAAGAATATATAAGTCATCAGTTAATGACGAGTATTTTATATAAAAACAAAGCCTGGCAGTAAAACTTGAGAGTATCAGAGCAGTGCACTGGTTTGTATAAGTTGATTAAGGAAGACCTTTCAAAGAAAAAACCACTTAAAGGCATATCTGAAGCCATGTGAAAGACTGAACCATGCTGGTCTTTGAATGAAAGGCCTTCCAGGGGAAGAAAGAGAATATGAAAGGTTTTAAGACAGGTCAGGAATAGGTTTAATTTATTTGGGAAACAGAAAGAAGGATCATACACCAGGAAGAGTAAGATCATGTGTTGGGGAGAAGAGAGAAAGGAGATGCTCTCATAAAGACATTTGCAACCTTATGATGAAGAGCCTTGACTAAAAGAGGGAAGAATTCTGATGAGTTTTATAAACTCATTGAGTCACATATTAATGATTTGGAGCTGTCTTTTAAGATGATTATGGAAACAACAAACAGTGTGAAGTTTACCTGGAAGAGATCACCAGCAGAAGACATGTTAGGGGGTTATTACAATAACCTGGTGGGGAAGCACAATGTTTGTACTTGCAGACCTGATAAAGCATTGAAGCAGAACAGAACATGAGACAAGGTAAAGAACAAGGAGATAGAAAGGAAGAAACAGGAATAAAATTTGGTACACAATTTCCAAACTTAAGTAAATAGAAGTAAGTTAGGATTGAACCCTCATTAAAAAATATTTATGTAAGTTGCAGTTTGGATATTGTATCTGACACTACTTAAAAAGAGATGCCTCAGACTTTTGCCTATATCGCTGTTCTCCTTGGTTTGATTCATACAAAAGTGGCTGCAGTAATAAAGTAATAACTTACTTTACACACCTGAAAAATCTACCACCTGAAAGTGTCGCCTAACTTCTTTTTTTTTCATTTTTTTAATGTTTTTATTTATTTTTGAGACAGAGAGAGACAGAGCATGAGCAGAGAGGGGCAGAGAGAGGGAGACACTGAATCCAAAGCAGGCTCCAGGCTCTGACTTTGAGCACAGAGCTCAAACTCACATACTGTGAGATCATGACCAGAGCTGAAGTCAGACGCTTAACTGACTGAGCCACCCAGGCGCCCTAACTAATGCCTAACTTCTTAAGCCTCTCTCCTCAAGACTCCCATCCCAAGATGGGGATTTCAATCAGCTCCTCCTCTCTTGATTAAGTGAAATAAAAAGTCAATTAACTAGTCAGTACACCAATTTTATGCCACAAGTTATTTGAAAAGTGTATATAGGAAAAGATAAAAATAAATGAATGAAGAGAAGAACAGACACAGATGAAAAGTTACACACCTGAAGAGATAGAGGTGGAGGCTGCATATTTGAATTTTAGCTCGCTGCAAGTCTAAATGAATAATGTTAAGAAAAGCAGTAACATTATTGTCATTGTTCATAGATTAAGAACATTAATCTGAGGAAACTAAGCTTTCCTGGAATAATTTCAGATATATTTTTTTTCTTTTGTGGACCTACGCATCAGTGATAATGAATGGCATAATGTACAATGGCCTCAACCACATTTCCTCAACAAATGTAACTGTGGGTTTTAATGTCTGTTCTTCACAAGTTCTTTGAAGAAAGATAAGACTATAACACAAATGTGAAAAACAGATAAATTTAGGGGATGGGAGTCAAGGAAAGTAAGCAAATAATCTACCATAATTCTGGTAGAATCTCCAAAACCAAATTACAAATAACATGAAAGTTTACAGTTTTATGATAGTCCAATCTATTCTTCTCTAGTGAAATGGATGTCTATCCACCATTATGGACTAATATGACCTCCATTATTGGCAGGTTGGGCATGTAGCTTTTGGTCTATTTGGGGAGGGGATATAGGAGGATGCAGGAACCCCACAAATTCTTGTGCACAATTAAATTTCTTTTTTGGAGTACAGATAGTCAACACTATTCAACTACTTCTGCTTTAATACTGGTAAATTTGTTCTGACCCAATCATGTCAGGTATCCTTGGTCAAGGATGCTTAAAATCTCTTCTCACAAACATTTCTTCAATCCATAGAGAAAAGCTAGCAAGGTCATCAACTTATTTGTCTATTTCTATACTTATCATTTTCTTGCTTTGTAATCCTTTCCTCTAGGTTTATTTTCCTTCTTGCTAATATACATCCTTTAGTAATTCTTCTACTGAGAGCTATGAATGGTGCATTTCTTACTGCTTTATGTTGGGTTCATTTTAAAAAGCCTTTTATCATTACCAAGTTTTAATGTTTTCATATTATTAATGTCCATTGGTATTCCTACAGCACATCTAGATCTGAATTTAGTTTTTATTATCTTAATTGAAGAATGCATGCTTTCTCTAAAACAACACTTCCAGACCAATTTAAGTCCTTATTGACTAGCAAATAAAATTAGAACAATCTCTGAACCACAAATCCAGTAGGCCACTTACTTTAAGCTTCCACTCAATCTTTGGGGTTTTTAATTTATTTTTTATTTTTTAAATGTTTATTTTTTTTATTTTGAGAGAGAGAGAGAGAGAGCACACACACACATGAGCAGAGGAAGGTCAGAGAGAGGAGAGAGAGAACCCCAAGCAGGGATTCAGTGCACTGCCAGTGCAGAGCCCCATGCAGGGCTTGGTCTCACAACCAGGAGATCATGACCTAAGGTACTTAGCCAACTGAGCCACCCAGGTGCCCTGTTTCTTTGTTGTTGTTTTTTAAAGGAAGTTAAATTTTAATTTCCAGACTGATATGTTTTCTTTTTCTCTGTCATTTCAGTGTGTTTGGAAACAGGGGTGAGGTTAAAAGTATAAACTCACAAAATTTATTCTGAACTAAATCTATTGGTAATATGCTAATTTTCTTGTGAACTCTCCAACATGATGTTGATAAAAAGACCACAATACTTCCTTTTTCCAATGTTTTATCATTTTATTCAATATCAAAAATAATATTTTTAAATGACTGGAAAATAAACATTTTAAGGTTGAAGGTTTCAAATGTCAGTATATTAGGGGAATGTTTTGTTGAGGGGGGAGGGATTTCCCATCATGCAATTCTACTCAACTTTAATGCCAAAGCTTTACCTTCTATGCTGCTTTCGCTCTTTTGTGTGTTGAGTACTTAAGAATTTAATCTGGCAAGTGTGAGTATTTGAGTGACTGGGTTATTAAAATGTATATGAACTTATGACAGTTCAGATGAGTTTCATCCAGGTTCTGGGACATTGACAGACATTATTATGGTAGAAATTTTAAAATCAAATTACTGGAAACTATTGATGGAGGGTTTACACTTCACAGCTAACAGGGGTTTAATGGTAGATCATTACTTATTTTTTAGGGCACTGTCCATACAAGGCGCTTATAGCATTTTAGATGTAGTCTTCTTGTCTCTGGCTCTAACCTCCAGGGTCAAACCCCATCCCCTCCTCCCTACGAATACCTAAGAAGTCTTTCATTTATCTCCCTGGAACCAGGAAGTCTAGCTCATTTTATATTTTAATTTCAAGCTGCTATGACATAAATTCAATGCTTATTTCCTTCAGTTCTTTCATTTTGATTCTGTAGAATTTCTTTTGCACGTCGAAATTATAGTGATTATTATTTCTCTCAGTTTTAACTTGAATGATTTGTGTTCAGCTATGTGAACAGAGCTGATTTATTTGATCTCATAGTATATGTCCCACTATGCTAAGTTGTCTATTTTTTGGCCTCAGGATATGTGGTCTGGAAAAGATGACAGTTTAATATTTCAAGTTATTATCTGTCTTCACAATAATCTTGATTTTATGTATATATAAATATAGACAACATATTCATAACATGCAGCTTCTATTTGATATATAAAATATATGGGTGATTGAGAAGTTTTGTTATAGACTTCTCATTCTTGCTGGGAAGATGAAACTTTCATCAGTGACTTAGAGACTGAAATTCTGAAAATAGCATACGTATGCATTTTGCAAACAATGGAGCAAATTTCAAAAATCAAAGCAAGAGCACCCATTTAACTCATCACACTGTATAGTCAAAATACACCTAAAACATAGATATAGAACATCTTTTCTTTAAAATTAGATCGAATGCATCAGCATTTTTGCAGATTCAGCAAAGATGCTAGCAGTTACTAGACTCAGTTTATAAGCCACATGCAGCTATTTTACATTTTGGAAGATCTCCAATATCGCTACTTACCTAAATGACATTTGAGGTGGTGGCACTTAATGAGGTAC
Organism: Felis catus; assembly: GCF_018350175.1. Taxonomy (NCBI): domain Eukaryota; kingdom Metazoa; phylum Chordata; class Mammalia; order Carnivora; family Felidae; genus Felis; species Felis catus. Next base: position 24,654,279 of record NC_058376.1, on the reverse strand, counting down.
ATGCAATACAGTACTTAACTCATGACATCTACCACGCATAAAATACTTTATTAGCTGATCCTGTTCTATGAATATAAATTGATTTTCCCCCATGGTTAGGGAAATTGGCTCTTCAACTATACTTAAAGACAGAGTTAACCGGGTCCATCTAGCAAATTAGAGTAGGTTTCTTTGCATAAATGACGGCATAAATGGGAAAGGGTACTTAAGTCTAGTGATCTTTGTCCCTAGCCATCATGTTTATCGATTGCCCTACATTTAGGTCAGGAAGAAAGGTCTTACCTTACAGTTTGTAGAGACCCTGGAGTTTAATTACTTTGCTACAAAGCATTAGGTAATTCTTTTTTGTTTAATAAATGAATTCCTTAAATGTCAGATTTTTAGTGCTAATAGACTAAGACCTTGAAAAAATATTTTTCTCTTCCAAGTTTCTTGTTTCTGAATCACACTGTCTTTGATCTACAAATGCAAATAGTTTTTAGTTATTGCTGTAATTACTGATGTTGGGCATACACAGGAGGCTTAGGACTATACCAGTCAAAATGAAGGTGGTAAAAGAAGCATAAAGAGGTTCTCTTTTATCAAAATTCATCCAACAAAGGGGAAGAGATAGATGCAGAAGTAGAGATAAAGAGAGAGAAACAGAGACAGAGAGAGAAGAAAGGAGAAAGAAACATTGAACACAGATAATTAACATTCTGTAATAAAGGCTTCAGAACAATGAATCTTCAGAAAAGACTGATTTTCCTGGTTATTCATAAAGAGGAATTAACAGATGAGGGGCGCCTAGATGGCTCAGTTGGTTAGGCATCCAACACTTGATCTCAGCTCAGATCATGATCTCATAGTTCCTTCAGTCGAGCTCTGCATTGGGAGTCTGCTTGGGAGTCTCTCTGCCTCTCCCCCACTCGTGTTCTCCCTCTCTCAAAAATAAATAAATAAAATTTTTTAAAATATCAACAGATGAAATTTGACTTAAGTTCAGGGTTTAAAGATATATGGGATTAACTTAATTGAAATGGGGAAAAAAGTGATTTTAGTTTAGTAGAGTATATAAACTTCATGAGCATAAAGAAATGAAGGAAGAGAAATGAAAGTCACCTGACTGATACGAAAGCAAGTCTGAGACATGGTATTGCTAGGCTGTGCCATTTGTCAACTATATTACACTTCCTTCAACTTTGTATTTGAAAACTTAAATCAAAAATGTAAACTCTACATTTTGTACACAGAGTAGTCACATAGGCCTAGAAATTATGTTATATGAGGAATGATAGGAAATGAGGTGATGTTTGTGGAAAGTATTTTTAAGATTATATTTGCCAGTTGTTTCCATACATTAATTTTTAGTTATGATATTGATGGTTTCCAGGGGAGGTTAACAAGAAATATAAAACTTGTCTGTTAATATGTGAAGGGCTGTCATTTAAGAGAAAGATTGGAATATTGTGAATGATGCCAAAGACAAGGTCAAAACCACTGGATGAGAATTACAAGTAATCTGGTGTTTAGCAAAGTAATAAATAGTTCTCATAGAATCAACCATTAGAAACAGCATAATAATAACAAAATAATATCCTATTACTGAATACATTTAAACAAATGTGAATGATTTTTAGACAATGGGTGCTATAGAAGCAATCCCTTCATTATTTTAGTTAGCGTCTAGGGTTCTTTCTCTAAAAAGTCTACTGTTTTGTAAGTAGATTTACTAGGTTAAGTGAAGTCAAATTGTAGAAGTTTTGGGAATATAGATTGAAAATTGCATTCTTGATATTATATCCAAGAAGGAAAGAATATAAATTTTGTTAAAAAGATAAATATAATGTATTTAGAGTGATTAAGGGAATATTAACCCAGTAGTAACATGAAAAATGGAAAGGAAATCAAACTTCTGGAAATTCTTATTAAATTCTTCTGAAAGATGCATTTATTATAGGATTTTGATTGTGGGGTATCTTGCTTTAGAGCTAAGGAGAAAGTACAAGATAGATCACTCAAAAAATCTTGATCCACTAACCGGTTTTTTCAATAATTCTTCAATCATTCTTAGTTTCAGAAAATTCATAAAGCAAACTATATATGAGTTTATTCTGATTCACGAAGACATTTTTCATTTTTGTATTTTGACTAATGTTTCTTCTGGATAATTCAGTATGTCATTAAAACAAATGGAGAAGGGTAGAGAATGAATCTCCAGAGACAAACATAAAATATGTGGCATAGTATGTGAACTATACGTACCTGCACAGAAACACAATTGGGAGTATTTAAGAGACATTTTAATAGGAGACATTCATCAGCATGTAACAGAAAGTACAAATTAAAATGGTGTAAACAATGACAACACCCACTATCACATATAACAAGAAGTTCTAAGATATTTACATTCTTAGTTTATTATATAGGCTTCTTGTCAACATCATGCCATCATCAGAAATGTTTTTCATCTTCCTAGAGTCTCATGTTCAATGTATTGGCTTGATCTTCAAGTTATTTCCCCTTGTGATTGACAAATGTCACATCAAGACCTGGCAATATTGGGGGCAAAATAAAAGACAGCATGCTCCTTGTGTGTTTCTAGGTGCTAGAAGACCTCTTTTAGAAGACACACTGCCCTCCAGAAGACCTCCATTACATATCATTGGACAGAAATTGATAATGCACCATCAACCTCTTACCTTCAAGGGAATAGGACTACCAAGATAGACTTGAATTACGAGGATTTACTCATGAATCACATGTGTGTAATGCAGATGCTGGAACAAATTCAAGCTCTACCAGTAAGATAGAAGGAACGGCTGTCATATAAAAAATATATGATGATAATTTATCTCTAAGTAATGAGTAAATCACGTATATTTCTTTTGTATTCTAGTGCTGCACATAGTTTCTTGCTGAGCCAAAACTTTTGGAATAAAAAATACAAGAATTATAAAACTGAGCAATACTGAAATTTATTGCTGCTATAATCAAAGCAATTTGCCTCTGCAAATGAAAACTAAAAATAAACACAATGTAACGTGCTCACAATTCTGCTCTCCCTTTAAATGTTAGCTAGAAATTCCATAACGCACTATGCGTCTGTCTGCCTACATGAAAAAGGATACACAATGCACATGTGGACATATTTACACACATACATGTGTACACACACGCACAGATACACGCTGATTCATGAATATTTAATTATCCAACAACTGGCCAGATCTCTGAGTTGCACATTTATATTTGGCATATGCACTATGAATAAAAAGAAATTACAATTGACTGAAGTGCCTGTAGTTAAATATAGGATGTTAGGTATACCACAGCATCTGCTTACCTATGCAATTTATACTTCCCTAAATATAGAAAATGCAAAAGTAGAGGAAAAATTCCTTGCTCATTAAGGAGTCTGACGCGCTGATCTATTGGGAAAATTATAAATTTATTATGCTCTTATTTTACATGTGTTCCAGTAGGTCCAAGTGATGGATTTCGAGCACTGTACACCGATCATTATTGTTTTACTTTTAGGCTAGTAATACCAATTAAAATATGTAGTTATGTCACTTTCAGTGACAAGCTACACTGAAATTTTGTTTAAATAGGATTCCTATGATTAGTGTCATTTTCCTTATTACTGCTTCCCCATTATATATAAATTTCCTTCAATTATAATTTAGTATTTAATAATCTCCCAGTTTTATTTTATGCTAACCTGTGAAAAGCTGAATTAATTTTTTTGTTGTTGTGGGTAAGTATTTTTTAAGTTCTTAACTATGTGAATTTATCACAGATCCCAACATGTTCATACACTATATTTTCAGTATTTTTCTATAGACATTTATATTCACAGTGATAATTGAGTGTAATGGAAAGTTTAAAATACGTAATGAGTAATAATAGAGGATTAAATTTTGTTTGCTAGTTGAGTAATTTGTATATTAAAATATTTTTCATTCAAAATGTTTTAAAATATAGAGATATAATAATCTGGGCCAGATCCAGATTAGTAAAGTTTGAATCTTATATATTTTGAAGAGACCTTCTTTAAGGAAAAAGGATTCAAAACTATAAAAATAAAATTTTGGTATGAAAGCATATATTGTTTAGAATCATAAATGAAAACAATAAATGACTACAATCTACCAAAAATGGTTACATTAAAATGCTTTCTGATTGCAACCAGCTCTCCTTCCTTACCTAGAATATTCTACAACTATCAGCAAAACCTACTACTCACACAGACCTTTGACATATGAGACTCTGATTCTTAATTTTCTTTTCCTTCTTGGTATGTCTTCTTCTGATGGTAAAGCCTAAAATAATCGCAATTTTTATTTAAAAAGAGAAAACTAATTCCTCTCCATTTTGGATACCTGGAAATTTACTGTATATTCAAATGGAAATGCGTTTCAGCCAATACACTAAGGGAATATATAAGAAGAGAGTGGCTTCAAATTGTTACTTAAACCCTTCCCCTTTTTATCTTTCTTATTTGCACTCAATAGTCTTTACAATCTTTTGTTTTCTCCATTACCTATAACTATGATTTTATCAATAAAATTAAACACCTCCTTATTTTCTAATTCTTGTGTTAGCCTGTTGTCTTCTGTTCCAATTAAATATTAAATAACATTAATTAATAGCATATTAAATAATAGATTTTGTTATTAAATTAAATTTTGTTCTCCTATGCTTTTTTTTTTAAATTTTTTTCAATGTTTATTTATTTTTGGGACAGAGAGAGAGCATGAACGGGGGAGGGGCAGAGAGAGAGGGAGACACAGAATCGGAAACAGGCTCCAGGCTCTGAGCCATCAGCCCAGAGCCTGACGCGGGGCTCGAATTCACGGACCGCGAGATCGTGACCTGGCTGAAGTCGGACGCTTAACCGACTGCGCCACCCAGGCGCCCCTCTCCTATGCTTTTTAACACAAAAGAAATAAAAGCCTGAAATTGTCTGTTATGAGTAAGACCAGAACAGGTATAGCCATCAGAAATGAAATTCCTCAATAGAAAGCTAATGAGTAACTTCTTTTTTTCCTACTTTGGAGGAATTTTAATGTCATAATATATGTGCACATTTTAATTTTGAATGTTACTAGAATATGAAAAAATTATTGAATGCATGCTATGAAAATGCTTGCACATTCTATTAAATCAAGAAGCCAGCAAAAATAGAATATTACAGGGGCCTCTGGCTGGCTCAGTCTTAGGGTTGTGAGTTTTTGACCTCAGGGTTGTGAGTTCGAGCCCCAGGTTGGGTGTAGAGATTACTAAAAATAAATAAATAAACTTAAAAAATATATAATTACATAGTAAAAGTGTCATTTATGACAACAATTTTTTGAGAGTTAAGAATTGAGAAGATATAATTTCACTTTGGTGCAATTATATTTAGAGAATTTTTTTTCTTTAATATCCTATTAGTTTAAGCCAACTATGGCAGGCTAGTATGCCAGCAATGAATGAGCAGTCAAAAGCACTATGGTATTTCACTTTTGAAGCATATTAATTTATTTATATATTTTAATATTTATATTAAAATATTTTAAAATTATAATATATAACATAGTTTCAAATAAAAATGGAGAACTATAAAAATATTCTAAGTATGCAGACCCTGTGAACTCTGCCTCTGTTCAGATACCATGCTGGATTTATCATTCAGTAAGATGTAAGAGATATATAAATATATGATTCATTACATACTCAAGATTGTAGGTATATGCCATATCTTAGAAAAACTGTTTATTCTAGAATAATAATAATCACCTTTTACTTATGAAATAAATATTTTTTATCATAATGGCAATTATTCCTGAAAAATCTGTCTGAAAGTATTGAAGAAAAAAAACCAAGTCCTTAATTTTTCACCTTGCATTAATTTTTACTTAGCAAGTTGATCTTCACTGTGTTTTTGTAGTGACTTAAACAGCACATATTTGAAAAAGTACACATTCTAGAAAAAAAAAAAAAGAAAGAACTGAGGAAATTCTATTCTTCCCTAAGTACAAATAATGTCCTCAGGGAATAATTTTCTCTCCCAAATAAAGCAATTCATGCCATTTTTACACATAAAGCATATGTTTTATGTCTAATTTATTTTTAAGTTCTTGCTGAGTAATAAAACAGTATAAATAAATTGATTTAGTATACATGCTATAATTATTAGAAAATAGCTATTGTGTGTTCATTGTAGGTTGAAGTCTAGGGGCACTTGGCTGGTTCAGTCAGTGGAGCAGGGGACTCTTGATCTCGGGGTTGTGAGTTCAAGCCCCATATTAAGTGTAGAGGTTATTTAAAAATAAAATCTTTTTTTTTTTAAAGGAAAGTCTAGAAAAGAATCCAACTGTAAAGAAAAGGAAAAATTAATGCTTTTTTTTTTTTCTTTTAAGTTTCTGTGTTAGTTTGCTAGGTCTTTAAGCCACAAAAGAGTGGCTTAAAGAACAGAAACTTGCTGTCTCATGACTCGGATGGCTAGAAGTCCAAAATCAAGGTCTTGGCAGAATTGGTTCTTTCTGAAGGCTGGGGGAGGATCTGTTCCAAGCTTGTCTTCTTGGCTTTTAGATGGTCTTCCCCATGTGTTTCTTCACATTATCTTCCCTCTAATATGCATGTCTGTCTGGATCCATGTCTCCCCTTTTTATAAGGACATCAGTCATAGTGGGTTAGAACTCACCCTAGTGAACTCACTTTAACTTGACCACATCTGTAAGTGCCTGATCTGTAAATAAGATCACATTCTGAGGTACTGTGGATGAGGGTTCTAACATATTTGGGGAAGGGAGTGGGAGGGGGTTTCCTTTGCATGAATACAATATATACCAAAAGCTAAATATTTATACCAGGTTTATGTGTGTGTAGGGGAAAACATAAAATTTATTGTAACATTTATTTGGTGAAAATTGGTGCATACATACATTCACAAACACATACTTAGGTCATTGACTTATACACTTGAGTGTGCATTAGTATGGTCGAAGACTTGTCAAGGAAATATGGTTTATAGAAAGAATAAGCTAAATCATCTAGTGAAATAAATACTATTCAGAAGTTCAAAGTGTTACTGAAATGAACATTATATTAGGATAAGACAGGCTAATAGATTTCAGTGGAAAGATTCCAGTTTTAGGAATTATATTATATTAAAAAATAATCCTGTTAAGCCTAAAATCTATTAGATTTATTACTGTAGGTGATTTTAAAAGTTTTATCACAATGAACTTGGCAACTATATAGACTGGAATTATTAGAAGTATAAAGCAGTGTTATATCTGATCTGTTCAACTCATCTACACCATATACCATTTGATTTTAGTAATATTATTTCAAAGGTATTTCAGGCAGTCATTTTTGAATTAATTCATAATTCTTTGACTTACAAATCATAGACTTAAATAGTCTGTTCTATTTCCTTAAAGGTAAAAAGAAGCAAATATCTCTATAAGATGGGAAAGTCTAAAGTTATTTTATTTGTAAGCACTATGAAAACAATGTATTTTTTATTGAAATTGTGATATTGTGACCTAAATAAAAACATTATTTCAAAATGTTCGTTGGTATATTTACAATAATTACACAATTTTCATTTCCCCTTAGGGTTTGTAATACTTGAGTTAAAAGAGTACCACTTTTAGAAATATACAATCTGAAATATTGTTATATATATATATACATAAATATTTTAAGTATGATTATTTTTTATATAAATTCAATTCTTCTTTTTTCCACGAATCAGCACCATCTCTTTTGGTTTTCTAAATTTCTAACTGTACATGCAGACATACAAAGGGTAAAATAGTTGATTTTGGACATATTCTCCCTTACTTTGAGCTAACAGGCCCAAGCCTGGGTATAAAATAGAGGGCTTATTCCCAGCAGCAGATGGGAGCAATTGAGGCCTTTAATGGGATACAGTAATCCAAGGTTTTCTTCTTGAACTTTAACATGTAGGCAACACTACAGTCCTCCATTTAACCCCTAATTCAAGAATCCATTTTCTACAATGCAACTGTGCAATGCACTTGCCAAGAAATCTGTGTTAAATATAGACATGAGGAAACAATCAGATAAATGCAAAACTGAACAGGAAAACTGGTTTGGACTCTTCAAAAATTCAAGGTCATGAAAAATACAGAAATGTGCAACTGTTCTAGATTTAGAGAGAAAACAGCAAAACAAACTATTGTCATGCAAGAATATTATTTGCAGCCTTAGAGAAAATTTACAAATGAGACATTTTGTGGCAATTTGAAATAAGGTTTATATAATTGATGATTTTATTGTATTCGTGTTAAATATCTTAATATTAATGTGGTTATATAAAAAAATGTTTTTCTGAGGAAGTGTATATCAAAGTGTTTAGTTATGAAGGATTAGGTATAACTAATTTCCTTTAAATAGCTTAAGAAAAAAAAAGGAAAGATATGTTCACAGATATGGAGAGATGAAAATGTGATAAAATAGTAGCAATTAATTAACCTAAGCAAAAGCATTACTAGAGGTATACTATTCTTATTTTTAATTTTTTTTCTTTAAATTCCAGTTAATTGACATACAGAACAATATTATTTCAGGTGTAACATACAGTGACTCAACACTTCCATACATCATCAGATGCTCATCGCAGCAAGTGCGCTCCTTAATCCCCATCACCTATTTCACACTTTCATCCACCCACCTCCCTTAAGGGAACCACCAGTTTGTTCTCTATGGTTAAGTCTGTTTCTTGGTTTGCCTCCCTCTTTCTTTTTGTTCCCCTTCAGTCATTTGCTTTGTTTCTTAAACTCCACATATGAGTAAAATCATACAGTTTTTGTCTTTCTTTGACTGACTTATTTCACTGTGCATAATACACTCTAGCTCCACCCACATCGTTGCAAATGCCATGACTCCATTATTTTTAATAGCTGAGTAATACTCCATTGTATATACACCACATCTTTACTCATCAATAGACACTTGAACTGTTTCCATAATTTGGTAGACAATGTTGCTATAAACGTTGGAGTGCATGTATCACTTTGAATTAGCACTTTTTAATTCTTTGAGTAAATACTGGGTCATAGGGTAGTTCTATTTTTAACTTTTTCAGGAACCTCCATACTATTTTCCAGAGTGGCTGCACCAGTTTCCATTCTTCCACCATGTGAGGTGGCATCTCAGTGTGGTTTTGATTTGTATTTCCCTGATACCAGTGATGTTGAGTATCTTTTCATGTGTCTGTTGGCCATCTATATGTCTTCTCTGGAAAAATGTCTATTCGTATCTTCTGCCCATTTTTTAATTGTATTATTTGTTTTTGCAGTGTTGAGTTTTATAAGTTCTTTTTTTTTAAGTTTATTTATTTTGAGAGACACAGAGAGAAAGCCAGCAGGGTAGAGGCAGAGAGAGAGGGAAAAAAAGAGGGAATACCAAGAAGGCTCCGTGCTGTCAGCACAGAGCCCGATGTGGGGCTTGAACCCACAAGCCATGAGATCATGACTGGAGCCAAAGTCAAGAGTCAGACACATAACTGACTGAGCCACCCAAAAGCACCAAATTTTATAAGTTCTTTATATATTTTGGATACTGACCTTTTATCAGATATGTCATTTGCAAATATCTTCTCCCATTCGTAGGTTGCCTTTTAGTTTTGTTATTTGTTTCCTTCACTATGCAGAGCGTTTTATTTTAATGAAGTCCGAAGAGTTCATTTTTGCTTTTGTTTCCCTTGCCTCTGGAGACATAGCTAGAAAAAAAATTGCTATGGCCAATGTCAAAGAAGTTACTGCCTCTGTCCTCTTGTAGGACTTTTATGGTTTCAAGTTAGAGTTGTACTATTCTTTAAACTCTCTGCCATTTTAAACATTTGAAATTATAACTTCCATAGAGTGTATTTACATATGAAAATTGGAACACTCCAGTTTTTGTGAGAACTGAGATATAGAAAAATATACTTTATATACTTTATTAGTACTTGTGAAGTATGTACTTATATATTATTTATGTAATTTGTATTTTAATGGTAGATTCACTAATGATATAGTAGAGAATAGTAAAAGGTACAATTAATCTGTAACAAGTAATTATACCTCCTTTTATTTGTTTGGAAAGCAAGGTTTAACATATACTTCTAGGAATAATGTGTTCTTAACAAATACTTAATAGTAATATACTTGTCTTTTGTTTTTTTTCTTGTTTTACTTTATATTTTATTTCTTCTAGTCATATGAACCTTGAAAATATTTGTCAGTTTTAGGGGCGCCTGGTTGGCTTAGTTGGTTAAGCAACCAACTCTTGGTTCCAGCTTGGGTCATGATCTAATAGTTCCTGAGATCAAGCCCCATGTTGGGCACCATGCTGACAGCGCGGAGTCTGCTTCAGGTTCTCTCTCTTCCCCTCTCTCTGCCCCTCCCCACTCATGCTCTCACTCCTTCTCTCTCTCAAAATAAATAAATAAACTTTAAAACACATGTATAAAAAAAGAGAATATTTGTCAGTTTTTAATTATTTACAAATTATAACCAAGAAACACAAGTAATTTGGGTCCATCCAGGCTTGAGAAACTTATAAACACTATGAGCATATTTAAATGAAATATTAAACTCCAGGATTAAATTAGAAAATACTTAAAGGTTACATAATCAAAGATTATTAACTAAGTTTGAGTTGAAATGGCACATTTAACTAATGATATTAAGCACTGTATTATTTTAACTTCTTTATCCATAGTAATGCAAACTAAGTAGTGAAAACAAAAATATTCACTTGTATATTTGATTATTTTTAACTAAGAAAATTGGTGGATGCATGCTAAAAATTTATACCAGTTGTACACCACATCAATAAGATATTATGTTAAAAGTATAAAATTAGGCATAGATACTGGAAGTATAGGAAACGTATTTTAAAATTTCTTATTTCTTAATTACATTTTTCCCTATATGTACTCAAATATCATACTGAATTCGTTGGCAATTTAACTTTACATTATGCATTTTAAAATGACATCTAGTTTGCACTGCAGTTCCAAGTGGATGAGGAGAAAATGAGAAATAAATGAATGCTCACATTTTTAGGTGATCATGATAATTCTATTTCAATTGCTATACAAATAACAGAAGTTAAATTTATCCTAAAATTTGGCTCAGAGATATCAAATATCATTTGGGACATAAATGACACAAACACCATCTCTCTCTTTCTCTTTCTCTCTCTCAATCTGTCACACACACACACACACACACACACACACACACACACACACACATCCCAGAATCTATGATAGAACATGGAAAATAAAAAAACATAATTTACATTGTACTGTCAATTTTTGCTACTTCAGCTTGCAATATGTTTATTGAATACAATATATCTCTTTCTGGAATATTTTCAATATATTCTTAATGAATTAATAGTTTGATAACTCCCTGTCCTATTTAAGAGCATCCATATGCACACTGAGTTCAGTTTCCATTCATGTGACTTAGTATTCTCTAGTTCTTTCAAACATCAAAAATGGAGTAAAAAAGTAAATTTCTTTTGCATGCAATTCCTTATTGCATCCTCCATTTACCCAAATTGTTTTCTTTAAGTTTATTTATTTTGAAAGAGAGAGAGAGAGAGCAGGGGAGGGGCAGAGAGAGAATCCCAAGCAGACTCCGCACCTTCAGCACAGAGCCCAACACGGGACTCAAACCCATTAATTGTAAGATGAAAACCTGACCCAAAATCAAAGTCAGATGTTCAACCAACCGAACCACCCAAGTGCCCCATACCCCAGTTGGTTTTTTGAGTAGTTTCTATTTACCAGAGTCTCAAGCCATAAATTTCAGAATTCTTATCATTAGAGTGCAGTGTGTTATATGATTATTTAAATAATAAATGTTCTGACACATTTCTACCTGAAATGTTCTGAAAATGTTCTACCTTTTCACGCTGTCGGTTTAAGGTTGGTGTAAATATTTTCAAATAGTCCCAGTTTCTTTGCAGAAGTTGCTGTCTATAGATAGAGGAGACAAAAGAATAATTACATTTACATAGACCTCATTGAACTTTATTCCAGCTTCTGTTTAAATCCTCATAAAACCTCCATTAAAGCCTACATTCTTTTTCTTAACTATCAGGCAAGGTCACAGAGTAGAATAAATTCTCTGAAAATCCAAGTCATGGAACTCAGAGTAGAAAATGAATGATAAAGGGGCGCCTGGGTGGCTCAGTCGTTTAAGCATCCGACTTCGGCCCAGGTCATGATCTCGCCGTCGGTGAGTTCAAGCCCTGCGTCGGGCTCTGTGCTGACTGCTCAGAGCCTGGAGCCTGTTCAGGTTCTGTGTCTCCCTCTCTCTCTGACCCTTCCCCGTTCATGCTCTGTCTCTCTCTGTCTCAAAAATAAATAAACGTTAAAAAAAATTAAAAAAAAAAAGAAAATGAATGATGAAGTAGAAAAGCCAGGAATAATGCAAAATCGCAAAGTTATTACATGTTAGTTGTCCATCTGATTAGAGAATAACTGATTGCTAAATTATGAGTTATTGAGAGTGAGATGAAATGAGAGAGATCACCATTGATCCCAAAGTAAATGAAATTTGAGGAGGGCTTTGTTGAAGAAATGGTAAGATTTTTGCAGGTGGAGATGAAAAAATGGGTCAAGAAACAAATGAGCAAAATCCAAAGAGCAAGGATGAGCATGCTATAAAGAGGGAACAGTAGGATCTTTTCCCAACAATACTGGAGTCTTATTGTGTAGAAATATTGGAAATTAATGTGAAAGGTATAATATGAAACTAACATGAAATATGTACCTGCTCAGTGAATAATGATGATCAGAAAGGGGACTTTGCATAAAATTAGTTAATTATTTATAGCTTTCTTCACTGAACTGAGGTACTTTCAGGAATAAATAACTTCTATTCGCCTTCATATTCCCAGCAAAAGTATAATGCCTGAGGCAAAATAAATAGCCAGTAAATAGCATGGAATGAAATAATGAAGAGGTGAATTAAGAAATAAATGTAGAGACAAATAAATGTTTAAAGTAAAATACTTTGGCATGTTTATTCTGATAGCAGAAAGATCTTTTAATAATTCTGAAAAATGCCTAAATGTGTGGGAACGAAAGTGCAAATTTAACCTATACTTGGAAATTAGGTATATATGAATCAACAATACTACAACTTCAGAAAAATCATGAGATGTACCATTGTTATTTGTAAGCTTTTAAGATTTCAAGAGTGGTTAAACAATTTCAAGTTTATTTTAGTATTTGGCTATTATGGCTTAGTACTTTCTTTCTTAAAAGGACCATTTTGAGTAGACTCTTAAAATATTAAGATAATTATCAATACTTTCTCTGGTGTTTGAAAATACCATGGAGTATAAAATTGTAATGAGACAAAGAATGTTAAACCTGGGCACTGAACACAATAGCACTGGGAAAGATACCATCACTGAACACTTCTTTTGCATTTTTTTTTTTTTTGGTCCCTAAGGGAAGAAATGAAAACAGCATTCAGATTGCTTTATTTAAATCAAATTAGAATAGAATTGTAGTTTGGAAACATTGGGTTTGTTGTTAAAGAATCACAGGAAAGTAGTAGGAGAAAATAATACTTAGTTCCTTCATTGTACATCAGATCTTTGTAAAATGAAGCAAACGTTATATAAAATCGTGTATGTTCTCTTAAGCAAGCAAAGTGCAGGAAGCCTCCAATGATGAAGACATTAAAAAACAATGGATACTGCAATTTTATCATTGTATGTATTTAATTTTTGAGGCTTGTTACACTAACCCATTACAGAATAAGTCAAGCATCATATCCTTTACTGATTTTTGTCAGCAAGAATATACAAATTAAATCTGCAATAAAATGAACAATATTCAAATTTATAAACATGTATTTAAGAGTGTTTAAAGAAATGGTTATAGATATGAATAGTTAGGTACCTCCACAATGAATTTGTATGCTTTGAATCAGTGTTTATTATAATTTTTATTTTTCTATCTAAATAAAAGTAATCGACATCTTTGATAACTTATTGCAGAATTTGATGAATACATGAAATTTTAGAGTAACTACATATGATATACAATAATAGTAGAATTGAGGTTTTAGTGTGGATTTGCAAATCAGGCACACACACTGATTTAAGTTTATGTGTTCATATACATATGCACAGATATATATGGCCCTGGCTTTGTCTCTTGAGAACGCCTAAAAGCAGCAAGAGGCCAGCAGTTTTGAGTCTAGCTACTGCCTACATCTTGGCTTCTATAAGGCAAACAGCAAGGCTCCTTGGAGGAATGACTGATTCTAAGCCTTGTACCAGAAAAGTACAAGATGATACTGGAAACATCATTTTGTACCAGACAGCAAGGATATACTAAAGAAAGAAAGAAAGAAAGAAAGAAAGAAAGAAAGAAAGAAAGAAAGAAAGAAAAACAGAAATAGCAGAATACATTGAACGGACACAGAAGCTAACACTAGTCAAATTAAGAACAATCTGAGTTTCAAGATAAATAATTGAGGCAAGAAATTACAATTCATTGAAAAAAATAGAAAGCAATGTGTCCACGAAGATACAAATGAATAAAAATAAATGTGTGGAAACTTTTGTAAGCAAAAACTTATATTTATGCAGTTTCAAAATATTTCTATATAAAAATAATTAGTTTTAAAAAGAAAAAAATAGTTACTGTATAATTAAAAATCCTAGCAGACATTACTGTAATCTAGTGATCTAAGTGAACTAATGAAACAATTTGAAATTGTGTTCCATCCAATAGAATGCATTCAAAAGATTTCAACATCACTTCTAGGATATTCATGCAAAGATGCATGACCTGAAACTACCCACTAAGAAGCACTACTTAGGGGATAATCTACAAAAAGAGAGAGGGGGTGGGGCATAAACTGTGTCAAATTCATGAAAATCAAGATAAGCTTAAGAAGTTTATGACAGACTGACTTTGTTAACAAGACATTATTGTTACAGTTGTCAAACTAGATAGAAACTTGTGGATTATATAGCAATAACGTGTTCATGTTAATTTTTTGTCTTTGATGATCATATCATAACAGGTGATTACATTATATAAGCACATGTTCTTTAAAACACAAAGTTTATAGTAATCTATTTGAGGCATCAGATCTGCAACTTACTTTCACAAATGTTTAAGGAAACACAGCTCTTTTTACTGTAATTCTAAGATCTCTGTAGTTTGTGTTTATCTAAGAAATACCACAATTCTATGCTTAAATCATTTGCCAGGTTTTGAAGCTCTATGATTTTGGAGTCTTAAGTGTTACCAAGAACATATAAAAGGCAGAAGTCAACCTGCCCTTCTCTTTCAGGAAATCATATCCACCAACCAAAAGCCAGAGAGGGTCAAGTACAAGGAATGGGAAAAATTAAAAGTAGGCTCAGACTACTGGAACTGAAAGGTCCCCGTGACCAACACCCAATTGGATTAAGTTGATCAGTCATTCATTCCATCTGCTTCACAGAGTGAAAAGAGAACCATCTCTTGTGCAAGATAGAACATTTAGATCTTAAACAGTTGTTTTATATACTATGTCCAGAATATTATAGACATGAGGCAAGAAAATATTACTAATGAGTAAGACAAAAATATAGACACAAGAAGCATCTCTAGACATGATATAGATATGGAAGTTAACAGATAATGTTATTGAAATAAATATGATTAATTTGCAAATGAAGTCAGAAGAAGTGAACAAATAAGAGGAAAAATGATAGATTTCAGGAGATAATTAGAATCTATATGAGAATCAAAAATGTTAAAATGAGTGGTTGAAAAAAACAGATTGGGTCTTGTAGAAAAGGATTACCAAAATGGAGGACAGGTCACTGGAAAATTTTCAAATTGGAAAAAAAGGAGAAGAATATATTTTTAAAATAAAATAATAGAGTATAAAAAGCATACAAAATCTTGAAAATTTTACAATGGGTAAAATAGATTTCCAGAAGGAGAAAACAGAGAGAATGAGAAAGAAGAAATATTTGAAGAGCTGACTATAATGTCCAAAACCAGTAAGAGCATCTATCTGCAAAATCAAGAAACTGTGAAACTCAAGCATGTTAAAATTTTCCTCTGTGAAAATTTCTGCTTTTATGGTATTTAAATACACCATATGTATTTAAAAAGGAAGAGATGAGAGTTTCTTTTCAAACACAAAGTTCATTTAGAAAAATAAACCAACACAATTAAATTTTACTGAAAATATACATGACAGTAAAATTTTAAACATTTCAACAAAAGTCAAATAATTATTCCTCAACTTTTAAAGTGTTCATTCAATGTGTTTACATAAATCCTTGGTCCTTTCCTTTAATTCAACAAAATGTCATTAATTACATTTTATGTACATAACATATCCTCCATGATATCGCAGCAAAACATTTTTTCACTTTAAAGATTAAACAGATTCGTTGAGATGAATTGAATTTTGTGAGAAGAGAGTTTTAGATTCTATATCTTTATACATTTAATGGATTTGAAGCTGAAATATTTGTCACATTTTTAATATATATTAACAGCTCTAAAATTGGCTTGAATTTATGTTTAACTATGTTTTACATATGAATTGTTTTCATTCTTAATAATAAACATAGTGGGTCAAGGAAAGATGCTAATTGCTGAAAGCTAATTAGGCACCAGTTTGACACCATTTGGTACTCAAATTCTGGATTGATTAAATGTTACAATGCTATTTTACAACCAAAGTACCAATAGAAGACTTGTCAGCTACTACTCTATGCTCTAAAATGTATTGAGGTCTTTAATAAACAGAGCTTTGAAAGAAACTTGCTCAGTATAAGAAAATCCATTATTAAATTTTCTAAAACAGTGTTTCTCATTTGGAAGGATGGATAATATTTACTGTGGGATCATCTGTGCATTGTAGGATGCTTAGCAATATCCCTGCCTCTACCTTTTATATCCTAGGATCACTTGCCCCCAGACCTAAGTTGTGACCGTCAAAAATGTCCCCAGAAGGAAAAAAAAAAAAATTATACAGATTTGAGAACCATTGTACAAAATAAGGAATTTTCTAAAAATAAAAGTCTCCTAATAGGCACACAGTTCTCACAGGTTTGGGCTGTTTTATTCTTAACTACTTGGTTAACACAGTTATCCACCATTTGAGTATTAGTGAGAGCTAATCTACTGAGAGATAGATAATCACATCCAAACCAAGATTCTAATTTCTTTGCTATTTGTAACTGTGGCTAGTGAAGTATGCCTCCACTTCATAAGCAATGTTTGATTTTAATGTTATATCAGATCTTACAACATTCATTGATTGAAAGAAGTCATGATTTATAAACAGATATTTGTAAAATGGTATTATAGACTTTTCAACAGAAATTTTATAAGCTTAGATCCTATGGCTATCTTTCTGATTTTTAGATTTTTTTCTGTTGTTTTCCTCAAAATATTATAAAAAGAAAATGACTTTCCAGAAGAAATCACTTTTATTTTTAACTAAGTTATTTTAATAAAATTTATGTATTATCAATGTTTTAAGGTTTTATGCTAGATATTTAATATGCAAAAATGAATATCTACTATATATCATCTATTGTTCTATGTATTGGTTCCTACACACAAAAAGCATGCAGATTTGTGGCATTTTTTAATGGATCTCTTGACAAAAAGTAATGTTTTGCATGAAAAATGAAATTGTAAAATCACCTGATAGTACCTTACAGTGTAGTTATTTATACGAAGGAAGAGTATAAAATTTAATTAGAGAACAAAATACTTCCTTTTGTAAAAATTTAAGAATTCTCAGCACCTCAAGAAAGATAAATAATGGCTTTCATAAAAAGCAAATAAAGGCACGTTTGAATTCTTAAATTGAACACAAAATTTTACGATACAGTTTTTATAACTAACAAAATATGATATCAAAGTTGCTTTAAATAATATGATAAATAAGATTGCACATATGGCTACATTTAGAAAAAGAAAAAATAGTTTATCCATATTTCCCTCTTTATTTTTAGTTCAATGCCTTCATATGGAGAGGCACATATTATAACAATTATAGAGATACACTTTTCATAAATGTTTGTTATACTGAATTAGGAATAGCTATAGGTCTTATAACTTTTAAACTGTAATTTATGTAAGTGGAAAAATACTTATTATTAAAACAGGATTTGGTAAACTTTTTTTGTAAAAGGCCAAGTATGGAATATTTTAGGCTTTGCTACGCATGCATCTCTATGGCAACTACTTAACTGTCATTTTAGCAGAAAATCAGCTGTGGACAATCCATAAACAAATAGGTGCGGTTATGTTTCAATAAAAATTTATAAAAACAGACAGTAGGCATGATTAGTCCATGAACTGTCCTTTGTCCACCCCTGTAACAAATTACTATGCATATCTTAACATGCATACATTTTTGCTGTTAATGAGATGTTCCCCTTTCCTGGCGATCGGTTAAGTCATTCCCTACATCTTATATAATAAGAACTATATGTTCCAGTTAATAAATTAGTGTTACCATTTCTTTTAAAATATATCTAATATTATCATTATGAAAATTGCTCTTTTTTTAGTGAATTCTTTCAACTTAAACATAATAAAACCGACATAAATACAAACATTTTCTTTTATAAAAGATATCATTTGACATAGAAAGTGTACTGATGACTAGCAGTTATAATTTAAAGGAAAATTAGAAAATGTACGATAGGTAAAAAGGGCATTAAAAAATTAGATTCTGGGGGACCTGGGTGGCTCAGTCAGCTCAGGCCATGATCTCCCAGTTCATGAGATTGAGCCCCATGTCGGGCTCTGTGATAACAGGGTAGAGCCTGCTTGGGATTCTCTCTTTCTCCCAATATCTCTGCCCCTCCCCTACTAGTGCTCACTCATGCTGTCTCTCTCTGTCTCTCTCCTCTCTCTCTTCAAAATAAGTAAATAAACTTAAAAAAAAATTAGATTCAGCCAAAGGAGAATTTAAGTTGCTGAAAGCTTTGATACATGTTGCCATCCTTTGGATATGGAACTTGAAGATAAGTTTGCTAAGGGTGAAAGGTCTTTTGGAATCAAGATTTACAGCTGCTTTAGGGCTTGCTTAGCATAAAGAAAGTACATTTTCATAATATATCTCAAAACAAGAGAGAAAATTATTTCCTGTTAAAGAGACAGAAATTTTTCTTTAATATTTTCCTATTTTTTAGTGTCAAAAGCAAAACATTCTTAAAAATTTTACCTATGCTTTTATATCTTACATTTTTCTCCACCTCTCTATAAGCTTGAAATGCAAATGTTGATTTGCTTTTTGCTTTTTCTAATCCACCAAGAAACCATTTAGAAATTATATGTTTTATGTGTCTTCAACATACCTGCTTATTGGAAATAAACTTTTTATGAAATCAGAGCAAATAAATGAAAATCCTACTAAAAATTTCCAGGGTTACAGGTGATAAGTGTTGTTTTTCTTTTTCTGTATCTTTGCTCACACTGGTTACCACCTGCTTCCCATCCTTGGTATCACATGCACATTATCTTTTTTTCTTTTCTTTCTAACTTTTGGTCTTAGAGCTATGAAAAATACCTACTTTGCAGAAGTTTTGAAAGTTCTTAAAAGTCTTCTCATTTTTTGCTCCACGAAACATCATTATACTAAAAGGTTAACAAATAGAAGAGATTAAAATTCATCCACAGTCTCCACCTTCCCACCCCCACCAGAAAAATGAACCCCTGCTTTTTAATATAAAACTCTGTAGTCCTCAGTGTTTACAGTACACGATAATTTGCCGTGGCATTTTTCAGGGTATTTGTATATAACACACTCTTCTTTAACCCTTTCCATAATATATTGAAATTACTTGTGACTTTAGGGATCTCAATCTTATTCTAATTACTCTTTCCATATGGAACTCTTTAGCTATTGGCAGATTCAACAAATGTCTTATTACACCCCTTTGAAAGAGTGACTGAAATACATGTAATATACATGTGCTTTTCCTCAGACACATTATATTCTATAAAAAGTTTTATTTTTATTTTTTTAAGTTTGTTTATTTATTTTGAGAGGATGAGAGCTCGCTCGCGCATGAGCTGGGAAGGGGTAGAGAGAGAATCCCAAGCAGGCCCGGTGTGGAGACCCACCCTGGGCTTGAGTTCACAATGTGTGAGATCATAACTAGAACCTAAGTCAAGAGTCGGTCACTTCACCTACCGAGCCACGCGTGCGCCCCAATAAAAGTTTTAAAAATGTATCATAACAGTAGTTCAGGCCTCACTAAAAAAATATCCCCTAGAAAATAGAAAGAATGGACACTGTTTACCTTAAGTGTTATATAGTTGTCCAAGTTTAACCATTTTACAAATGCTATATATGGGTTACAGAGACATATCTTGTCCTTTACCATTGATGACTGTACAGGTGTCAATTATTATTTAATTAATATCACTCACAAAATTGAAAGCATATCAAGGGCATTGCTGCTTATTTTACAGAGTTGAGCT
This sequence comes from Felis catus, assembly GCF_018350175.1. NCBI lineage: Eukaryota > Metazoa > Chordata > Mammalia > Carnivora > Felidae > Felis > Felis catus. The sequence continues at coordinate 24,633,794 of NC_058376.1, read as the reverse complement.
ATTTTTCTCAACATTTAAATTTAAGAAATTCTGTACCTGCCATGTAAAGATCTAAAGTCTAAAGAGAAGCTCTGAGTGGTTTAGTTCCTTTTGCTGAACGATTGAAAGGGAGTTACGATAACTTTTCAAAATCAGGAACGGATCCCAGGTAAATATAGCACTTGATTTTGGCAGAGATCTCTTACTAAGTAGAACAACTAAAAACACGAGATGACTGCCACACAAACTATTTTATTGCAACATAAAAAGTTGCATACAACAAACAAGAAATATTACAAAAGTCTGTGTCACCTTCATCCCGGTGACACTGCCCCGAAGCAACAAATTTTAACATTCTCAATTTATTACTTCATCTGTTGATTCCCTGTATCGCATTATATTATATAAATAAACTCCATTTCTTGATTTGTCTATTTAGTTTCAATTAACTCCTTACTTTAAAAAAAAGAGAATAATAATTAAACCCTACTTCCCCTTCTTAAACATCTCTGTAGGTTTATTCTTAATTTCTTCTATTAATTACTTTAATCTTTTACATAAAATATTTATACCTCTTTGTCTTGTTAAATTAACTGCAAACAGTATATTTTAGCTTCTTTTTCAGTAAGATGAACAAATTTGCACTCTTACACTTTTCTCAATATCTAGTATCTTTTTTTACTTTTCAAATTCTAGATTTTTTACTTTCCAAATCCTTCTAGAGTTTTTTTTTTTTTAATTTAGTTTGGCAAGGTGTCTTTTGTATAAAAATATAACACACTGGCCCCATGCTGTGTTTATAGGTTAAGTCTAGATGTTAAAAACAAGGAGGCCGTAAAATTATGAATACCTTCTGTATTACTAAAATAACTACTGTGACTGGACCTATAGAGAAGTAGACATAATGCAACCCCCTGTGCTTTTTGATGCAAATAGGAATAATTTTGACAGATCCTGCTCTTCCATCGTTACATTCCATATATTATTAAAAATCAATCCATATTTTATTTTGCGTTATCATTGCACCATGATTCTTGAACATTTTTCCCTGAAATTTCAAAGTGTTTTTCTTTTTTGTGGACAGAAGAATCACATGTCATCACCATATTACTAATATCCAATTTCTTAACAATACTATACTAGTTATGATGCAAGATTAGTTGCTGTGACAATGATGAAAACAACACTTATTTTTTAGATGACAAACTTATTTCTAATTATCTACTCTTAAGGAAAAAAAAAAGGTTAGCATGCCATTTCCATGTTTTAGGGACTCAGGCTATTTTTATCTTGATCCTGTTCCAACCTCAATATTAGGTTTGCATCTTGCAGTCTAAAAGATCTGTACCAGCTACTAGTATAATATCTACATGCCAGCCAGTGGGAGGGGAGAAGTGAGGAAGAGGATGGTATGAGTCTTCCCTTTCAAGTATAGCACTAAGAAGTTTCCCGTACAATGTACTTCAGTAATTCAGTGTTAATTTGTGCAGGAATCTAAAGCTCTTCTCAGCTGCAAAATTTAAATAATAATAGTACCTCCCATGGATGCAGTGATTATTAAATGAGTTACCATTTATAAAGCACTTGGAATAGTACCTGACACGGTAAAATAGTAAGCAGAGTAAATTTATTCAATACTATTGCTACTTCTTTTGTTATTTATTGACCAGAAATTAATTATATGATCTGAGTTTGTTGGAAGGAAGCTAATACAACTTTTTTTCCTTCACAATCACGTGCTGAGGTAAAACTTTCATAATTACAAGAGAAAAAGAGAAGACATTAGAAGGGACAATAGCAAGATCTGTGATATGTGCCATTAATTAAAAATAACAACACACCTATTCTTTTCTTGATAGTTTTCTCCAGAATTGGGACTTTATGCTCTGATGTAGAGTCATTCCTCCAAAGGCCTTCCTTTCCTTATACTCCTGTATTATATCACTTTGTGTAGTCTTCTTTCTTGGATTTGTTTTCCATTTGGTAGAATATATTCTTTTCTCTCTCCCAACCTCTACTTTGTGTCAGAAAGAACAAACAACACATTGTCTTAGTCCATTCGATTTGCTCTAACAAAAATACTTCAGACAGGGGAACTTATAAACAACAGAAATTTATTTCTCACAGTCTTAGAAGCTGGGAGGGCCAAGATCGAGCCGCCAGCATGGCAGCATTTTGGTGAGAACCCTCTTCCTGGTTTATACATTGTATCTTCTTGCCCTGTTCTCACATGGTGGAAGGAACAGGGATCTCTGTGGGGTCTCTTTTATAAAAACACTAAACTCCTCACGAGAGCTCCGCACTTTTGATCTAATTACCTCCCTAAAGCCCCACCTCTTTATACCATCATTTGTGGGAGTTACCATTTCAACATATGAATATGAGGGGACACAAACATTCACACATAGCATATACCAATTTTTAATTGCTTATATCTGAACACATCTTTCTTCAGAAAGTTTAAAGATTTTATTCTATGCCTTCTAAAACCTAGTCTTGCTGAACACTAATACTTGAATTTTCTCTTTTACAGATAAACTATTATTTTAAAAAATAACATTTTATTTTTGATGCTATACATTTTCAGAAAAATGTGTTTATGGTTCATGCTATTTAGGACTCACTGAGTCTCTTTCAATCTGAATATTTGAACCTTTGTTCACTCAGATTTTTTTTTTTATTGTTGCTTTTATTTCTTCCATTTTTCATTGTTCTCTCTTCTTGGATCATCTATCAGAAACTTTGTGAACTTCGTAAGTATTCCTCCAGGTAAACTTCATTTCTAATTTTTTTTCAAATTCTGTCAATTGTTTTGCTTTTTTGTTTTCCTTCCCTGTACTTTACATGATGAAAAATTTCTTAGGCTTCTTCTGCTAGATTTTCAGCTGGATATTTTGCTGTCACGATCCTACCTTAACTTCCAAAATTTCTGCCACAGTCTCTTATTATCCTCTTTCCCGAGTGGAGTGCTCTTTAGATGTTACATTTAATGAATCTGTCTAAAATATTAATTAAAATTATCTAACTTTTATCTGTTTCCTGGATTACTTTAGGTTTCTCTGAAATTATTTATCTTTTGTATTTTATATGCATGAAATTCCTAATTTTTTTTCCATATTTAAAAATGAAAACTTACGTACTGGCTTAAACTTAATGGCTTGCTTCTTCTAAGCGCTTGGTTGGATTGCTCTTCAACTGTGAAATTCTCTTACACATTTAGCCTCTGCCCTGAATGTACCGTACGGCTTGGCTCCTCTGTGAGACATGCTAATTGACTGGTTTCCCTTTGGGATGTATGGGCTGGGAACACAGCTTCACGTTCCCTGCATTTTTCACTGTGTTCCCCCAAATAAACATAACTTAATTCTGAAGTGCCCATACGCACACTAGGTGTTCAGTTGTGCCCAAGTGCATTACCTGCTTTAACTGTAAGCCAGGAGCATTGCTGTCACTCTTTCTGTTACCACTCAGAAATGTAACCAGCTTATTCCCACTAATTAGATTGCAGACTCCCAAGATTGTAGTGTTTTCAGGTTTCAACAGGGAAGAAACAATTCCACCTCCACTGACTTCTCCAATTCCTGATTTCTGTTGTGGCTAATTATGCTATTGGTGTATCACTCAGTATGAAAGAAACTGCCTCAGACCTTTCAGAAATGAGTCAAAGTCCCTGGTCCCCTGTTTCCCACTTCTCACAAAAGTCTAAGAACTGCTTTTGATTATTTTTGTGTACTTTAGATTTTAGAGAAGGAAAGAAGTAAACGAAAGTCTTCAGTTTTCCACGTCAAACTAAAGAGACTATTTTAAATCTATGGATATTTTCAATAATAGCCTTGAAACAAAAAGTATTTTTCAGTATTATAATGTGAATACCGTCAATGGCACTGGAAACAAATGCTCCAAATTGTCTTTGAAACAGTGGCATAAAATCCTCCTAGGGAAAAAAAATAATTTATCCAATGGGAATTCTTGTCAAAAATATTTATATTGTTCAACTAGTCAAAATATAAAGTTTGTTAAACCTTTGGGGGAGAATGGAATTAAATGCCAAGTCATTTATTTGGTTCAAGAGATTACATAATTTACTTGAAGTAGATATGAGTCTTCCAAGTTCTCAAAAACTTAAAGCTCTCAAATAAATCACATGTACCTAGTGGGTAATAACATACATTGCTGTGAAAAGCCTCATATCAATCACATATACCCAGTGGGTGAGAGCATACATTGCTATGAAAAGAACAAAGTTGAATAAACTACAGAGTTTTAAAAACATAAGAATTTCCCATGGATAGCTGTGTGAATTTAAACCAGTTGCTTAAGTCTTTGAATTTCTGTTTCTTCATTTAAAAGAGAATAAACTATTTACTTTGAAGGACTTTTAAAGGATGAGAAGAAATGTATATATATATTGTTGATAGTTTACGTAATAGGTGCTCAGTAATGTTGAAAACACTTGCAGTGACAAAGAAGATATTAAAAATATGGATTAGAGTATCCAAGTTTTATCTGTTCCCTGAATGATCTCTATCGAATCCCTCCAAGATCAGCTATTTATTTTATTTGTATAATCATACTGTGTATCGTGTCATTTCTAAAATTAATCTAACTGGATAAAATAAGGTTAACCTACATAAAGTACTTGTGCATTGACAAAAATATATGAACAACTGCAAAAAATTATTTATTTTTAAAAAATGAAGACAAAACTAGTTCTATTTAATAACACATGTAGTAATTTTAAAGGAAAGACTAACAAAGAAATCTCACACGAAATCTTAGGTAAGAGCTTTTTTCTTAAATGACCACCAATTCCTTATGTTTCATCTTCAGCCTTAGGGATTTAAATACATGATTTGTCAACATAGAGAATGAATTCTTTTTTAAGGGGAAGACTCATATTAACCAAGCTTGCAATAAATTGTAAAAAAAAATCCATTATTATGTTAGACTGTCAATATATTAATTTACAGCAAGAATAATCACGATAGGGATTAATAATTATTTAAGATTCATATAAATGGGACATGGTCTCTCTAAAGGTAAAACAGAAATATAAAAAGAATCATTCTCATCCAATTAATTCATTGAAAATAAGAAGTCAGTCTCAATGACACACTGAGGTACCCAAAGGTTTCAATGTCTCCAGCAGTCTCTACATTAGGGATAATTTTGAAGACTCAAATATTCATATTACCAAGTTTCTATCCCCTATAGGGGAATGCTCTCATAAACATCAACAAACTTGTCTACATATTCTTACATTCTTTATTTCTCTAACACTGTGCAAACTCTAGAAGGAAATTTTGTTTTTCAGTTCATATGAACATCAAATAGAACAAGTAACATTAAGCATTTAAAATGACAAGCATTAAAAAAATTTTTTAGCATTTTTTTTAACGTTTATTTATTTTTGCGACAGAGAGAGACACAGAATGAACGGGGGAGGGTCAGAGAGAGAGGGAGACACAGAATCTGAAACAGGCTCCAGGCTCTGAGCTGTCAGCACAGAGCCCGATGCAGGTCTCCAACTCACGGACCACAAGATCATGACCTGAGCCAAAGTCAGATGCTTAACCAACTGAGCCACCCAGGCACCCCAAAATGGCAAACATTTTAAATTGAATAATCTCTGTAAGGAATAGGGGCACCTGGGTGGCTCAGGTAGTGATCTCATGGTTCCTGGGCTGGAGCCCTGCATCAGGCTCTGCACTGACAGTGCAGAACCTGTTTGAGATTCTCTCTCTCCCTCTCTCTCTCTGCCCCTCCGCCCCCCTGCCGGACTCACTTTCTCTCTTTCTATCTCCCTCAAAATAAATAAGCTTTAAAAAAAGGAATATTTACATGTCTCTGTTTTAGTCCATTAAGGGTATGAAACAAGGTAACTTACTAATTTACTCAGTTATTACCTCTTGATTACCTATGTGGCACACACCATATCAGTGTTCCAATTATACAGATAGAAAAGACAGAGAAACTCTGATTCCATGATGATCACAGACTTGTGAATATATATCAATCCAGAATCATAATTTCTCAGGAATGTGGAGATCCTGATTCAAAAAAAGGAACAGTAAAGAGAAAACAAATGAGCACAATGATACTTGAGTTCTCTTGTTAAAGTATCCCTATTGTGTGACATCTGAACCCTCCTTGATATTATTCTGGTTAAAGCTACCATTTTCCTAAAAGGTGTATCCATCTACAAAGGGTGCATCTCTCTAACACCTATGACTAGTCTACATATTTCAAGTAGTTTACAAAGCGGTTTATATTTTATCATCTCCTTCTTACAACATGCTATCACATTCTACTTACTTCAAATATGTGCATAATGAAACTGAGGATGGAGATAAAGTAATTCGCCTAGAGTCGTGTGGCTTACTAATTATGAAGCCAGAAGTTTATCCCAGTGTTACAAGCTGAATTGTGTCCCCCCAAATTTATGTGTTGAAGTCCTAACCTCGAGTACCTCAGAATATGATTGTATTTATAGGCAGTTTTTAAAGTGGTAATTAAGTTAAAATGAAGGCATTCGAGTGGGCCCTTCCTTATCTAATGACTAGATTATTTATCAGAAGACAAAATTAGGACACAGACACAGACAGAGGTAAAACCTGGTAGAGACAGAGGCAGAAGACTGCCATCTACAAGCCGAAGAGAGGGGCTTCAGAATAAACACACTATCAACATTCTGATCCTGGACTTCTAGTCTCTGGAATTGCGAGAAAATAAATTTCTACTGTTTGAGTCACTCAATCTGTGGTACTTTCTTACAACAAACCCAGATTGGCAAATTAATATACCCAGACTAGACTGGGAACTCATAAGCTTGTAAACTAGATGCTCATAACCTGCTCATAAGCAAAATTTATGGACACTTATAAGGAATTTATAAAGAAATACAGATAATCTGCAGATTGTTAATAGATTATTTTCTATAAAGATAAAATGGATTAATTGTACATCTTACAAGTAAACATAACTAGATAGTGTGATGGCTAATTTTATCAATCTGCTTGACAATGCTAAGGGATGTCCAGATTGCTGGCAAAGTATTTTTTTCTGGAGTATGTCTGTGAAGATATGTCCAGGAGATTAACATTTGAATCTACAGATAAAGAAGATCCCGCTCACCAATGTGGGCAGGCATCAGCCAATCCATTGAGGGTCCCAATGAAACTAAAAGGCATAGGAAAGATGAATTTGCTCTTTATTTAACCTGGGATGCTCAACTTCTTCTTCCCTCAGACATCCCATCTTCTGGTTCTCAAGTCTTCGGACTAAGACAGGGACTTACACCATTTAGACCTCTATTTACAGGCTTTTGAGCTCAAACCAGATTATACCACCAGCTTCCTTGGGTCTCCAGTATCAGATGGCCAAATTTAGGACTCCTCAGCCTCCATAATCACGACAAACTATTTCTATAATAGGTTTCCTCTTATATGTATCTATCTATCCAAATCTAGATCTAGATCTAATGTTCTTTCTGTTTCTTTGGAGAACACTGACTAATGTAGATACCAGTTCTCCTATCTTAAGTAGAGCTCCTAAGTAAAAGTAGAATGAACAAAATGGCACCAGAAATATAGGAACTATTAACAAGAGTTATTATTTGGTGGTGAGATAACAGATGATTTTGCTATCATCACCATATTTTCAATATTCTCTAGGGTTTGGGGGGATCTATTTCTTAACTGGGATCTATGTCTTTTTTAAATGCATATTAAATATTATTTCTAGTGTTTACTCCAATAATTATTGAATCATTATAAAAAATGTACCTGGCAGATACTGTGTGGAGAAAATAAGAGCAGAACACAGACTGATAAAGCATAATCATTGTAAATAAATCCAATATGATTCATTTCACTAAATCTCTAATGGCCACCTTTTTATTCTTGGTAAGCACTGATGACAATTTCCCACCTCTATCATGATCAAAATTTCCTATTAGGGGGATTGCAGAATTTCCCTCTTAATGTCTACTCCCAATTCCATGTGGGTAGAGGTAGAGACACTATCCAAGTCCTATTGCAACATTCAGGTGAACAGGAGTCTACCCATTTCACGGCTGCTGTTGACTGTGGTTCTGGATTGTTCAAGGGCTGGTTGGTGCTGCTGCGGTGACCCTCTTGACATGTGAACTTGTGAGGCTGAGTTACCTGATGATGTTCCATGTGTGAGCCCCATCAATAACATGCTTTTAGTTGATATGCTTATTTTGGCTTTACTCCAGGTGCATGGGTCAGGATCAGCTTCCCAGGGCAGATGTAAGTCATGCCCAAAACAGCCTCTATCCCTAAAGAACTCAGACTCTTATTCTGATCCCCAAAAAAGCCAAACTGTTCCATCTCTCTTGATGACTACTTCTTTGGAGGCATTGTACCCTCAGGTACTCAGGCACTACCTCTTTAGAGAGGATTTCTAAAAACCCACTGATATGTTCCGGGGTTTGTCTTTGTAACCTCAGGAAATTTTTAGTATACCCTTTCCCTTTTTCCTGAGGGCACTGAGATGCTTCCTGGCCAAATATATGCATAAAAAAGAAGGATCATTCAAGTTTTTCCTCACAGAGCACACACTCTGCTCCACATTGGTGTTTGAGTAACGTCAGAGACTAGTTTATTGTAAGTAAATAACTTTGGACAATGAACATAATCTACACTGCAATAGATACTCTGTTACAAAGAGGTAACTGGCTTACTGTGAACTATTGGGAGTGAGCATACATTTAAAAGTCAACACTGCACACTCCAGCACTTTCCTTTTTTCTCCTCAATCCTCTTTATTCACTTTTGTTCTTTTGTGTATTAAGTCTGTGTGCCTCTCCCATCTCTTTGTAATTTTCCTCATCCTTAAGATTCTTTGATTTATTTTCTTTCCCCACCAGCTTCTCTCTCATATCACAGCAAAATAATATAACTAATTATGATAGATATTTTATTACTATTACTCAAATAATACAAGTGCTAATTGTAAAAAGGGGGGAGAAGAAAGGAAAAATGTAACTTCTATCTAACTAGCTAAAGAAAACTACTTTCAAACTACTATGTTTTCTTTGTCTCTTAATCCTATTTCATATTCCCCATGTTTTTGTTTGCATATATTTGTAGCAGAAAAAATATATTATAAATTCTTCTTCTTTTCCTGTCCTTTCCCTTTTCTTTATTACAGCAGGTTGTTCATTGAACCAATTGACAAACAAATTATGTCTTTTGAACAAAAGGCCCAGACCCCAGAGGAAGGAGTGAGAACAGAGATACAGAAGAAATGTCTGGGGAAAAGGGCGAAGAGAGGAAGATTTATGCATTGTAACAGCAGAGACATCCACACCTTACTTGTAGGCATCTATATGGAGCCGGCAGCCAAATTCATGAAGAGTAAACAACACTATGTGGCTTTCACAAAAACAGAGCCTGAGGCAGAGAACCTATTTGCTCACAGTTATTTAGCAGAGTGTACTGCCAGGGAAATAAAAATGAGGGGTAAAGGGAATGGGATAGGGGAGAGAGAGCACATACAAAGCAATGCATCACCAAGCTGGTGCCAGTTTAGCATCAAAATACAACCCATTGCTGTAACATTTGAGGACATCTCCCAGGAGGCTGCTTGGGAACTACGAGATTTTAGAAGAGTCCATTGCTGGCGAAAGAAAGTGAAGGATGATTGAGCAATTAATCTGCCATGTCTCTTCTGTCTTTTAGGTCATCGTATTTATGGGGTGTAACCCTGTTGGCCCCACAATCACACAGCTCCAGGCTGTGTTTTCCAGCATTTTTGAGCAGCCATTGGGTACAAGTAGAGCCATCTCAGGCCCTGCTTGTTGGTCTGTCTTTACCAGTGAGTTCAAGGTGGGGTGGGGGCATTCTTGGATAGTGGTGGAGGCAGGCTGAGCTTTCAGCCTGTGAGTAGAACAGACCAACAGAATGGCTCCAGAAAGGAAACAAAGTAAATGATCTAACCCCAGAACTATGGCATAATTTGGTGGGAATCCAAGAAGACCTGAAGTTTTTGCTAGTCTGGTAATAGAAGTCTTTGAGTGAGAAATTAGTTACTACTTTTACTTCCCTGTTTTAATTTCCTACTTGCTATAAACAAGGGTCGTATCTGGGATTGCACAAAACAAACCCACATCAAGTACTGATGATACAGGTGACAGTTCATGCCCATACATATTTATGGTGCTCATAATTTTGTTGCATAATTGATATGGAGACATGAAACGAACTATCGGGAATCACTGCTCAACAACATCAGAAGACATTGGTGAGGCAGAAAGTCAAAGTACTACAGAACACTGTTAAAACCAAATGAAACATCAACCCAGGGGTATGACAAAGGCAATAAAGAAAAGGTCAGTGAAGTTTTTGTTTGGGGAGGAATTTCTTTTTAATGAAATTTATTTTCCCAACTTCCCAGAATCCCTAGAAAAAAAAGTATATGTGCAATTATCTCTAAGGACTCCATTTTAAATTCTAAATTTCTAAAAAAAAAAAAAAAAAAAAAAAAATCACAAAGTAAACAAGCTGTGTTGGGGCGCCTGGGTGGCTCAGTCGGCTGAGTGTCTGACTTCGGCTCAGGTCATGATCTCACGGTTCATGAGTTCAAGCCCCGGTCAGGCTCTGTGCTGACAGCTCAGTGCCTGGATCCTGCTTCGGATTCTTTGTCTCTCTCTCTGTGCCCTTCACCTGCTCATGCTCTGTCTCTCCCTCTCTCTCAAAAATAAACATAAAAAAAAAAAAAATTAAAAAAAAAGAAAAGTTGTGGAGGCCACTTTTAGGCAAACAGGCTTGAGCAATGGAATGTAGAAAGGGGACCACACTGACCACCTGGCTGAATACACAGGCCCATCAGGCAACCCACTACTTACAACCAGGCACAGTTACCAAAAAAGGGAAAATTCCGCATGTTGCCACACCTCCTCACCTTCCCTCCTTAAAAGTAGCCCCCTCCCACAGCCTTGTTGCAGATAACCTCTCCTCTGCTGTCCTGCCCTTGGGTCCTTTGCAGTGTGCTCAATAAGCTTCTGTCTCCTTTGTTCTGCCTCTGGTAATTTTTTTTTTTTTTTTTTTTTTTTTTTTTTTTTTTTTTTTACCTCTCAGGCTACTGGCTTCTACCTGATCATCACCCCATATTTGGGGCAATCATCCAATCAAGAGACACCCATTTACACACCACACAAGTCTCTTCCTACATTTAAAAAAAACATAACCTGAGGTTCTGCCTGGGTGGCTCAATTAGTTAACCATCCGACTTCAGCTCAGGTCATGATCTCACAGTTTGTGAGTTTGAGGCCCCCACCCCACCTCCCATCCCACCCCAGGTCAGACTCTGTGTTGACAGCTCAGAAACTGGAGACTAGTTGATATTCAGCGTCTCCCTCTCTCTCTCTCTCTCTGCCTCTCCCATGCTTGTACTCCATCTCTCTCTGTCTCTCTCAAAAATAAATAAACATTAAAAAAAAATTTTAATGTAACCTGATAAAGGACAATCTAGCCTCTTGATCCCTTCCAACCTCTAAAGTTGGAGAAAGTTATAGAGATGGAGTTGTGGGCTCGTCTCTTAAATTAGAGACTCGAGTCAGAGTCCATACCAATGTAAGTAGGACATTTAGAACCTTATCACAGTAGGTCCTCCCCCAACCACACATCAACTCTACCTCATGCCCTCCATCCATACTCTGCCTATGGACTGCTTAACTTGCCAAATATGTGTAGCATAACACTAAGTGGATCCATAGGGGGAATGAGGTCAACATTAAGGTCTTCCTGTAGAACACAGAATTTAGAGATAGAAATGAAGCTGAATTGAAGAAAAGTTAAATTACAGTTTTGCCCAGCTGACTTTGCAAAAGTCATTTTCTCATTGTCTCTCCACACTCTGTAAGCATATACAAAGTTAGAATACACGAGAATAAACAACACATCGCAAAATATAAACAGACATGTCATTTTTAAGACTTTATTCAGTAAACATTTACCAAGATTATTAATGATATAAAAAGTACATACAAGTACTGTATTAAGATATACTATAGATGTTTCATGTTGTACTTATTTGTACTTCTGTTAATGGGCATCTTGTTCTATAAACTCTGAGCAAATCTCTTATTACTCTCTGAGGAAGCATTTCTAGAAGAACTTTACTTGTAAAATTTTTAAAGACTCTTGGGGTACTATAAAATTCTCCTCCAGAAAATTCATGCCAATTTAGAATCATTCTAGCGATGTGTTAGAGTTCTTGTTTTATTGCAACTGTTCACTAGAATTATTGCTGAAATGTGTGGTATGGAAAATAAGATATGGTATTGTTATTAATTGCAATTAATTCCTTTTTTCGATTACCAGCGACAGTGAACATCTCAACACACAAACTGGTTATTTGCATTTCTTCTTTTTGAATGCCTGCTCATTCACTGTGAGGCTTTTTTGTTTGTTTTTGTGTTTTTATCCTAGTTCAGCCCTTTTACTTTCTGATTTTTAAATGTACTTCATGGCATAAAAGAGGAAATTGAATTGGCCTACCAATATCACAGCAAACTATGTTGATTGGGAGGACACACTTTGTGGTCAGTTCAGAAAATTGTGTTTCCTAATTTACTGCTGAGTGGTGTGGTGAACTTGGATAAGTTTCCTATGTCTTTAAACTTCAGTTTCCTCATCTATAAAAATGGAAATAGCAAAAGTATATACTTCCTAGTGTTCTGTGATTCAAATGACACACTATATCCAAAATAATTAATATATTTTTAAATGGTATTGATATGCCAAGCCAAAGTAGGAACAATTTTGTTTTAAAATAACTTATACAACATATAATAAATAGGTCAGTGAACTCACTCTTTGTCATAAGAAATGAGTGGTTTTGATGTTGAAGACCCATCAGATTAAAGAATACACTCCCTATTATGACATTATAGAATCTTTTTGGAGCTATGGACACATTACTTGATCTCACTGATTTTGCTGTTGTTATTTCCTCATGTTTGTAGTCCGCTAACTGAGGAAATACATAGATTTTTAAAAAACATTCTAGGCTTTTAAAGTATATTTATAAATAGAAATGTGAAAGTTGTATCCATTAGGCTGCACTTTGTGCAAATAATACAAACGTTCAACAAATAATGAAAATGAAAATGTTTACCTTAAACCATAGGACATGTGTAATTCCTCTAACAAGATGTCCAGGGATCAGCTCTCCTGGTGTTGTTCTAGTGGCCCTCAAGGACTCAGGTCTTTCATCCTACTTCTCTGCCATCCTTAGACTTGATGCTCATGATTATTGGGTCCACACTGAACAGTAGCCAAACAAGAAAGAAAGTGAAGGGAATGAAATGGCCTTACTCTCCCTTTAAGTCTCTCCTATACCAGGGAAAATATCGTTTCCCCATAATTCCTCCCACTGCCCTTTCTCTTACATTCCCTTGCCAGTACTAGATCACATATCAACCTTTAAACTAATTAAAGAGAATCAGTTTCTCATAAGGAGCTTAAACCAATCATAATTCATACCCTAGGGCCATCCACATTACTGATGAATAAAGCTGAGCTCTGAAAGAAAGGAAAAGGAGGTAGTTATGGGTGAGTGTCTCTTGTATCTGCAGCATTTTAATTTATAGAGATGCTTGAGTGACAACACAGAGCTGTCACTGCCATTGTGAAAGGGGCATGTCACACCATGCAAGGCCATGTGGCAAGTCCCAGTTTGGATCAAGAGCTGGGAAACATGGCTCAGAACCTTTATTGTGTATTTCATGGGACAGACACAGCAGGGTGGGGAAATGGTGTAGGATTGCTCATTTGAATGCTGCCGGCTGGCTTTCAGCTATTCTGTGGTTTCTTAGTTGTCTCTTACTTGGCCTGAGTTGATTTAGGGTAGGGAAATACTGGCTTGGTATCTGAGAGTTAGATAAAGGATGTGTTTGTTAACAAGGACAAGGGGTTAGTTGGTTTGCATATGAAAGACATGTTCCCAGGAAGTTGTTCATTATCTTAAGAATTAGCTTCCCCTGGGAGTAGCAGTCTCTCCCAGGCCAGGTGGGCTCCTAAAATCTTAAAGCATCATAAAGCAAATAACAACAACAACAACAAAACAGAGTAAGCAACCAAACTAAAATAATTGTTAATACTTGAAATGTATCAAACACGAATCATATGTGTTTCCTCACTTAATTCCCATAAAACACAGTGATAAAAACCTCATTTTTATTTCTACACTCATGAGTTATATTCAAAGTCCCACAGTTAGTGATTAGTAAAGCTACGATTTCAATTCATTCTGAATTCTGATCTCAAGTACTTAATTAGGACTTTATTCATTATTTTTCAAGAGTTTTAAATCAGACACTTCTGGGGGTACCTCGGTGGCTCATTTGGTTAAGCCTCTGACTTCCGCTCAGGTCATGATCTTGCAGTTGGGGAGTTCAAGCCCCGAGTCTGGCTCTGTGCTGACAGCTCAGAGCCTGGATCCTCCTTGGGATTCTGTGTGTGTGTCTCTCTCTGCTCCTTCCCTGCTCACTCTCTATGTCTCTCTCTCTCAAAATAATAATCATTAAAAAAAACCCACAAAACTTTTAAATCAAACACTTCTAAAATAGTAGAAGAAAATGGTTACACAATGAAGTACATTATCTCAATGATAGTCTACAAAAACAAGCAAACAAACAAAAACTCTTAATCTTTTTCTTTTTTTTTTTTGAGAGAAAGAGAGAGTGCCAGAGATGGGGGGAGGGGCAAAGGAAAGACAGAATCTTATCCAAGCTCCACACTGAATGTGGAGCCTGACACAGCGCTCAGTCCCACGACCCTGGCATCATGACTTGAACCAAAATCAAGAGCTAAATACTCAACCGAGTCACCCCAGTGCCCCCAAATCTGTTAATCTTAAAAAAAAAAAAAGAAAGAAAAAAGAAAAAACTTTGCACTGAAAATTTAGTTCTGAAGAAATGTGTAAAGATACAATAATGTACTTAAGGGAATTGTTTGAAGCACTAGAAATTAAATAACTTTCTTTGCCCCAACCTGGATGTAAAATCAGGTTTTTTTTAATGTTTTTAATTCATTTTTGAAGGAGAGAGAGAAACAGAGCATGAGCGGGGAAGGAGCAGAGAGAGAAGGAGACACAGAATTCGAAGCAGGCTCCAGGCTCTAAGCTGTCAGCATAGAACGCGATGCAGGTCTCAAACCCACAAACTGTGAGATCATGACCTGAGCCGAAACCGGACTCCGACTCAACTGACTGAGCCACCCAGGCACCCCTAAAATCAGTTTTTAAAATACGAAGCATGTTTCGGGGCACCTGGGTGGCTCAGTCAGTTAAGCATCCAACTTCGGCTCAGGTCAGGATCTTGTGGTTAGTGGGTTCAAGCCCTGCTTTGGGTTCTGTGCTGACAGCTGGGAGCCTGGAGCCTGGAGCCTGCTTCAGAATCTCTGTCTCCCTCTCTCTCTGCCCCTCTCCTGCTCGTGCTCTCTCTCTCAAAAATAAACATTAATAAAAAAAAAGAAATTAAAAAACACAATAAAATATGAAGCATGTTTTAATGCAAATGATACCTTTTTATTACAGACAAAATACATATACTTTCTGTCACATACTATGGTTACACATGTAGAGCTTTTAAAATAACAGAAATAATCACTACCACTGGCTATCAATCTCTAAGGTTCTCCCCTGCTCCAGTGCAATATGGGACGTCCTTTGCAGCAATATCATAACCAGATCAAAAAGTACAGTAGAAGCCTTAGGTGTTGAGATTCTCTGCTTATGAACCAGAACATGGCAAAATTTTTTTCTAACAATGAAGCAGTTGATCCAGAGCATCTGAGCAGATTTGGCCAGGATTTTCTTTTCAATATTCCCTGTGGGTATTAGCTTTGAAACTTATCTGGAGTCACAAAAGCTGTGAGCTATAGTGGAAAGAATATGACCGTTGAAGTTTACTTAGAGTACATTTAAAGACTTGTTCCATTTCTTGACCCAGAGGCATTGGGACTGTTATTATTATTTTTTTCAATATATCTGAGCCTATGTTTCCGTAGCTATAAAGCGCATATGTATTGTGGGTGGGGGTAGGAAGAACATTATTTACGAGAAAATTGGAAGCATTAAAGAGTTAACCTATAAAAACTACCTGGCACATAGTAGGGACTCCATAAAATATTAGTTTCCTGCTGGAGTTTTTCTTCAGTAGGTTAGGTCATCTTCCAAGCCTCATGTTCCTATCCCCTGCCTGATCATTCTCTGAAGTAATGAAATGCTCTCTGATGTTCTTAGGAGCTCTTCCTCTCTCCTCCTTATTTTCCATTTCACTCCCCTTCCAACTTATTTATATGATTCCAAGTCTTCACTAACCCCTGGAACCTTCTACAAACATAAACACAAAGATTGGATCTTCAAGATTATGATTTCCTGAAGGAATCCTCTCAATGTGTCAGAACATTTTAGAAATTTACAGCTCACCTTATAGACAAGCTCTACCCACTTGGTCAGTTTCCTCTCCTAGCTGGATCCCTCCTTTTCCCCAGCTTCTTTTCTCTCTTTATTCTTGTTGATGTAGCCTCTAGGACCAGCCTGCTGAAATAATAATAATGACCTCAGGGTATTTACATTCTCTACTGCTAATCTGAAGGTCATCTTGAGAGCTTGTTTATCTAAGAAGTTTTTTAGTTGTGTATTTAAACTTTGCAAGCCAACTCCATTTGATATATTGTAAATGTTAATTCTGAAGATAAATATTACGTTAAAACAGATATAGGCAATTTACCATAATTTCAGTAATTTAACCCAATGATATACATATTTAAAAATATTAATAATAAATAACATAATAATAATATTTAAAAATATAATATTTTTCCTAGAAAGATCCTTAATGTTCATGACTCATTAAAGCATGTTTGATTTGATGATGGCAATTTTTCAGGTACACTTTTCCACTTTTCTTAGTCTCACATAAGTGAATAATAATTATGCAGAATGGCACTTGATCCTAAGTGTTCAGAATTTTCAAATAACTTATTAAATTATAATATACATAGAAAAAAGTATACAAATCATAAATGTTCAACTAAGTGTATTTTTAAAAACTGAACACATCTGCATAACAAACACACTGATCAAGAAACAAATGTGACCAGTGCATTTGATAGTGATCGATCAGATGTTTGTGAATCAGTATAGGGAACTGGCCTTTCCTGATCGTGGGGGCTGGTTAAACAGTGTCTGTAAGCTCTCCTCTTCCTGTCTGATGCTGGGGCTTCAGGTCCACAGTGCAGGTATTCAGGAAGGGAAGATTATAGAGTAGGTGAGAGAGCTATGGCAGATTGGAACCCATGTAGGTGCTCGAGGACCTGCATCAATTCTGCTTCTCCATTTTTCATGTTGTGGATGTCTTGCAGGGGAAGTTGATACTTTCCCCCCACCCCCAGAAGCTAGTACAGGAGATGGGGAAGCTAACGATGAATACAGGGGAGGGCAGAGTACATGCAGGCCCAGCTGCTGCCCCACAGCAATCAGGTGAGCCATAAGCAATAATATTTGTGAGATGCAAAAGTGCCTGCCTGAATTTCTGAGAGTAAAAAACTAAAGGACGACTGCTTCGCTTCTGACTCAAAATCTCTCTTGTGGTCCACCATAACCAGAAACACAGAGAAGGGAATTCTGGGAAATGTAGTTCAGCTTAGCTCAACTGACATTTTACAAAACCACCAGAACCATTTTCCTCAAAGCATTCCTTGGGCACCCTTTTATTCTCTACTCCAGCCAAAGGTAATCACTGTCCTAACTTCAAATTCCATAAATTAATATGGCCTATTCTGGATTTTATATAAATGGAATCATGCTGTATAAACTTTTGCATTTAGTGTAGTGTTTTTTTGTTTTGTTCTGTTTTTTCTCATTGCACGTTTGTTACATTCATATATATTATTGCCTTTAGTTGCTGAGAGTTCTTTCTCATTATTGTAGAGAATTGCTTTGTAGGACTACCTCACAGATGATTTGTTCTTTCCACTGTTGGTGGGCATTTGGGTAAGCCTCAGTTTGGGTCTATTTTGAATAAGGACTCTATTAACTTTTTTTTTTTTTTTTTTTTTTAGCGAGCATGTACATGCATTTCTGTCAAGTTAATACCTGGGAGAGGAAATGCAGGATCATATGATATGCATGTACATACATTTAGTAGATACTGCCAAATAATTTCCAAAAACAGTGCCAAATTCAAATCAGGGTTTCAATTGCTCCATATCCTTGCCATTATGTCTTCTTACTGTCAGTCATTGTTGTAGATATGTAATGGTAATATATCCTTGTAGCTTTAATTTCTATTTTCATAATGATTACATTGTATTTGTTTTCATATTTCATTGACCATTCTGATATCCTATTTTCTAAAGTACCTTTTGGGGGGTGAGGTATCTTGATTTTTTTACAGAGTGGTAGTTTTTATATATATTTGAGATATGAGTCATTTGTTGAATATATATATTACACAAATCATGTACCATTCTGGGTCGCCTCTTTGTCTTCTTAATAAACATGCATGACTTTTTTTATTTATGTAACAAGAAGCTCTAAATGAAACATGAGATCACTTAGACCATAATTACTAGGAATTATGCCCTAATTAGATATCTTAAAGAAAATATTTGTTAATCTAGATAGGCACATTTAAATTTATATGTACAAGAAATTAATACAGCTGTCTAATTATAGTATATTTTATAAACAATCATTTAGAATATTTTTAAATGTGCCTAATATTATGGTTAAATGATTGCTTTAAAATGCAGAGTGAAAGTAGTTAAATCATTTAGAAAAAAAGTTCTACATTCTCAATGAAAATTATTAGGTAACTTCATAAAATAAAAAAATACGGTTTTGAGTGGAGCATAATGATAATTTTTTTAAATGTTTATTCATTTTTGAGAGAAACAAAGACAGAGTGTGAATGGGGAGGGGCCGAGAGAGAGGGAGACACAGAATCTGAGGCAGGCTCAGAATATGAGCTGTTAGCTCAGAGCCTGATGCGGGGCTCAAAGGCACAAACCTCCGGATCATAACCTGAGCCGAAGTCAGACACTTAACTGACTGAGCCACCCAGGCAACCCTGGAGCATAATTATAAAATAAATAGTGTCATGCGGTATTAAAATGAAAAAATGACATGCAATTAGCCTTTGATAACATAGATAAAGCCATTCTAGGTTATTGATAGGAGAAACCACGGAACATTTAAATCTCCATTTATTCAAGCTTTTACTTCTTTTCTTACTCATAAATTTTACAATCCTATTCTCTCTCTTTCCCTATTCCTTCATCACCCTTTCTCCTACTAAGGTAAAACTATCTCAGGATTTCTCCTGGCCTAAAGGAATATCCATTACTTAAACAAGCTTCATCAGGCACTTAGTATAAAACTCTATTAGTTTTAACACAGCACATGGCAATTAGCCCAGGGCAGTTTCCTCCATTCAGTGCCTATGAATACCTAGTGACTTAACTTCAGTATTCTGAAAGCACCAAGTCACCGTTCCCATTCCACCAGTAGAATAAAGCTGACAGTTCATAAAAGCCATCGTTTGCTCTTTCTAGTAATTTTTTTTATTTTTTTTATTTAACGATGAACTCCATGACCTAACTACCATTCCTTTTCATTCTAATCTAGTACTTAAAGACAAAAAAAAAAAAAAAAAAAAAAAAAAAAGAATGTAGATTGTTTCTTATGGCTACTTTCCTGTAAGTTGAGTGTTTTAAATGTGTTTTAAACATGACTTAATTTCTCTTTATTGTGGCTTGTTGGTTTCAACTATGAAAATTGCTTTAGAAAAAACTGTCTTTCAAAAATAAGACAATAATATTAACACGTCCTATCTGTATTGAAACCAGTGGGAAAAAGTGCCAAAACTGTCCTCTTGGAGAGGGAGATCAAATCCATCAAAAAACTCATCTATTAATGCTTCCATTTGCATAATTAGGAAAATCCAAACTGGCCTGGATAATGAGATTTATTATAAAGAGTTTAATTTGATAAATTCACCAAGCTACCCAAGTTATGTATAACCTAGTGGAGTTACTGCTGATTAAGCCAACACATACATTGACGACAGGGTAGGATACCACTTACGTTCATAACTTGGGTACAATTTGGGTACATTGTTACTCAAAATATTGGTTGTCCAATGAAATTGTCAATATTCTACCCCTAAATACAGCTCAGTCTTAGAGTGCTAAAAAGCCTCAAAAAAGTAGCACCTTCCAAACCTCAAAGAATATGTGACCCCTCAGCACTACCCTGACCAAACCCCTTGAACCTACTTAAGTTCCCTGACACTTAGAGGTAGTATATCCACACCCCATCTGTCATAGTTAAAAGAGCAAAGCAATCTCTAAGTTACTGAGTAGGCAAGACCAATCTGCTTCCTGTCATACCCAGGTATTAGCATGGAACACCTTATTCACAGCTACACCCCCATATGTTCATCAACATCCACATGGTGATATTCAAATGCATTAAACATAGATTATTAATCATGAACAAAATGATAACTTTAACTTGCTACTAGTTAAATCACAAAGGAGTAGTGTTTCACAGCTATTCTCCAGATTATCTAGATGTAATCTTTAGGCAGAGCCTAAAATCAAGTATCTAATTTCCCTTCTCCAGACAAAATAAATTAAGTGACCTCTCCAGCATCAAACATTTTTTTGGGGTAATACATCTGAGACAAATACTGAGTTTTGTTTGTTTGTTTGTTTGTTTGTTTGTTTCTAGATACTCTTGTGGGTAGAGTGACTACTACTTTCCCTGGCATCATAATCCATTTTCCATCATATTCCTTGTATATTCTCGTTCTAATTATTTTAATCTATATCTTTCTTCCCCCAGTGGGGTACCTGGTGCAGACACATTCAGCAGGCAGTTAGTTGCATTGCTCACACCAAGACTGTTTCCTTTGAGGAAAAAAAATTAGAAGAATGCTCCTGCCACTTGCCAATGGGGCCACTTCACAATCAGCCTTAGTTTAGCAATATAGGGTAAAGTTAGATCCACCCTAAGATTTTATTTGTAATACATGCAGTCAAATGTAGTGGTGTATTTACCATGCCTTATAAAATGATGTCTCCACTACTAGCACAAGAAAGTAAAGTTCTTGCCTTATAACAACCAGATAGACAACAATGAAAGGAAAAAAAAATCCACCTGTGAGGTAAGAAAGAAATAGATATGTGTTTTATTAGCTCCCACCTCATCATTCCTTCCAACTCTAGTAACAGCTCCAGTCAAGTCTCTCCTAGAGTAACCCTCATATGCAACCTGAGACCTACTGATTCTTTCAGGCATCCTTTTACATCCCTTTCCTTTTCTGGTTTAAGTAACAGCTGTTTTATTTGCATATTGCAATTTTTTTTAATTTTTTTAATGTTTATTCAGTTTTGAGAGAGAGACTACGAGTGAGGTAAGGCAGAGAGAGAAGGGGGTAGAGGATGCAAAGCAGGCTCTGAATTGACAGCCCAATGTGATGCAGGTTTCAGGGTGGGGATCGAATTCACGAACTTTGGGATCCTGACCTGAGCCAAAGTTGCACGCTTAACCAACTGAGCCACCCAGGTGCCCTTCACATATTGCAATTTTTAACAAACCACTGCTCCATTGGTTATAGGAATGTGATATCCCCCTATGTGACATTTTATGCCCATTTTCTTTTTTTGTTAGTGGCAAAAAAGAACTGTCAACCTACAATATACAACCTATTAGTAAAGACATTTTCAGAGAGACAAAACTGAAAGAAAACATCTCTAGCACACTGGCATAAGAACTGCTTTCACAAAGTTCTACAAACGTTAGAAACAAATCAAACAGAAAGCAAGGAATAAACCCCAGAAAAAGTAAATAAGTTAATAAATTTCAGTAATTTGTGTTATTAGTAGTTGTCAACCAAGGATGAGTATAATTTTGTCTCCCTGCCCCTAGAGAACTTTTGGATGTCTAGAAACATTTATTTATTTTTTTAATTTTCATAGCTGAGTCAGGGTAGGCAGGTGCTGCTGGCATATTGCAAGTAGAGAACAGGGATGATGTTAACCATACTACAATTTACAGGATAGCCCTTTCCTCAACCAAAAGTCTTCCAGGCCATAGTGTCAATGGTGCTGGAGTTCAGAAACCCTGATCTCTCTATATATAATTAAAACTCCTTAAATACTATTAGTTGTTGAAAGCAACTAAATGTGCATTTTATAGCATTTGTAGAACTAAAAAATACAAAAATAAGAATATAAAGTGTCGAAAGGCAGTAGTCAGTGATAGATTGTCATCGTAAAATTCTTAAAACAACCATGAAGCAATAGAATTCTTTTGAACATAGATCTAATAATTATAGAATATGTTGAAATCCCTAAAGGAACTATCATAAAAATAATACAAAGAGGCTTAAATTGAAAAGGCATTTGAGGGGCATCTGGGTGGCTCAGTCAGTTGAGTGTCCAACTCGATTTCGGCTTGGACGATGATCTCATGGTTCCTGAGATCCAGCCCCACATTCAGGCGCTGCCCTGACAGCATGGAGCCTGCTTAGGATTATCCCCCTCCCTCTCTTTCTGCTCCTCTCCCTCTCTCAAAATAAACAAGTAAACTTTTTTTTTTAAGTCATTAGAAAAGATAGTCCTTAGAAAAGATAGTCCTTAGAAAAGATAGTCATTAGAAAAGATATAAAAATAAACAATATTTGATTCAACTTAAAAAAAAAAAACAGGAAAGAAGTAACGAAGAAACTAAGAGCAAATGGGAAACATAGAAATCAAATAACAACGGGGCACCTGGGTGACTCAGTTGGTTAAGCGTCTTGATTTCTGCTCAGGTCATGATCTCATGATCTCTGGATCTTCTTGTGGGATTCAGCCCTGCATCGGGCTCTACACTGACAGCCTGGAAACTGCTTGGGATTCTCTCTCTCTCTCTCTCTCTCTCTCTGCCCCTACCCTGACTCATGCTCTCTCTCTTTCTCTCTCTCTCTCTCTCTGTCTCAAAATAAATAAAAATTAAAAAAAAATAAATGAAATAAATAAACATTAAAAAAAAGGAATCAAATAACAAGTGGACTTAAATCAAAACATATCAATGACTACATTGAGTGTAAGTAAACAAACAAACAAAAAAAACCCCAAGGGCAGATTTTAGTCTGTTAAGTATTATTTACAAAAGAGAGAGAGAGAGAAAGGAAAAAAAGAAAGAAAAAAAACAAAACAAAACAAAAAAAACCACAATTGACTCCTAACCACCACAACAGGTTAAGATTAAAAACAGAAAAAGATTTACATATAAAAATTATCAGGACAAATACTGGCATTGCCATGCTGATATTAGAGAAAATAGATCTCAAGACAAAATAAATTACTGGGAATTAAAAAGAAAAAAAACATGATGTAAAAGATAAACTGATCGAAAAAATACAAAATACTATATGTGTATACACCCAATAACAAAGCTTTTGAGTATATAAAACAAAATTGATAGATTTTAATTCTCTCTGCAATGAATTCATAAAGTAAATACAAAATAAATAAAGGTATGAAGTATTTAAACAATACTATCAACCAACTTGACTTAATAAACATAAATGGAAGACTGTGTCTAGCAAAAGAATACAGATCCTTCTTAAGTGGGACGACATTTTAGGAAATATGGAATAATAGAAGACTGCGGAAAGAATAAGGATAAGGCTGTGCTATGAAAATCTAAAGGTCATGAAGTTTTCAAATATTCTCCAGGTAAAGATCTATCTTTCAAATCTATTGGAATAATTAGGTTGATTTCTTGGAATCACATTAAGAAATTGTATCAGGGGGCAGCTGGGTGGCTCAGTTGGTTAAGTGTCAGACTTTTGACTTTGGCTCAGGTCATGATCTCACGGTTCATGAGTTTGAG
This sequence comes from Felis catus, assembly GCF_018350175.1. Taxonomy (NCBI): domain Eukaryota; kingdom Metazoa; phylum Chordata; class Mammalia; order Carnivora; family Felidae; genus Felis; species Felis catus. The sequence continues at coordinate 24,609,890 of NC_058376.1, read as the reverse complement.
CCCCATGTAGGTCTCTTCACTGATGGCATAGAGCCTGTTTGGGATTCTCTCTCTCCTTCTCTCTCTGCCCCTCCTCTGCTGACCCTCTGTCTCTGTCTCTCTCTCTCTCAAAATAAATAAATAGACTTTTAAAAAGTTAAAAAAAATTAAGTAATTAATTAACTTAAAAAAAAGAAATTATATCAGAAGATTTTGACATCAGTCAAGTACTACATACAGTGATTGATATAAATTAGCAAACTGGATGGGATAAAATGTTCGAGATTAGAAAATACTTAGAAAAATTGGTGTGAATGTGTATTAATGTATTAACAACAGTTGATTTAAATGATCTCTAACAATGAGGGCTGAAAGTTTCCATGAACTTACATCAAAAGTGATTAGCATTGTTTATCTGATGTTGACAGTCCATGATAACAGAAAGGATATGATGGGATTTACTCAGCTTCTCAGTTTGATATGACATGCATATTTAAAACAAATAAAGAAAAACAGGAATCTATTAAGGGTAGGTATGTAAATCATGAATAAAGATACACAAATTCAACAAATGGTAGCTATACCTGTGGTAAATATACCTGTATAAACCTGTTGAATCAATATGTTGTACATGTGAAACTAACATAACATTGTGTGTCAACTATACTCACATTTTAAAAAAGATAAATTCATAAATTAATAAATGTTATATTTAAATAAAAATTTGACTAGAATTTTATCATCCAAATCTGAAAATAAAATCATTGTATATTACTTTTGAATACTTTGTTAAGTAAGAAAGTATTTTTTTTTCTTAGTAAGAGGTCATATAGATAAGTGAGCATTCACTGATTAAAAATGTTTTATCAATGTTTATCTTAAAAATTTAGAATGTATGATTTTATTAGGGTCAACCATTATTAAAATAATTGTGATATTGTTAATTTAAGAAGATAGTTTATATATTTGATCAGTTTTGAATAAATGTATAAAGTATTTGAAAAACACAAATACATAAACTCAAAAATGTGTTTTTTTTAAAAGGAATCATCATGGAATGGCAACATTTAATTTTATTAATTGCATTACAGACATGAAAAATTAAAGTACAGTTCCTGTAGATTATTAAATTTTCTACCCTTTAATATCAGAGATAAATCAAATCTTAAAACTTAATTAGCAGCAATAAGATAACAGAATTTTTTGAAGTCAATTATTTTTCAATTAAAATGAAATTTTGAAGAAACAGCAATTTTTAAAGACAGAACAAATTTTCTCACTGTACTTTAGTGAAAATATACCTGTCAATAATAAAAATAAATATTTTATCATAGCACATTGTGCTGTGCATAAACCTCTCCATGATTGTTATTTGTAATCCTCAAAAGTATCACTTATACAAATTGGCTTGTAAACACTTAAGATAAGTACACATTCCTGACAAATATTGACATGTGTAAAGTATGTCTATTTTTGTCTATCTTATAGTATCTTTCTGAAAGATTTCTTTATCCTGTCATAGAAATAGTATAAGTTTGGAAGAAACTTTAGAGAAAGCATAGTCTAATCCTTTTATGTAATTTTTTGAAAAGAGAAAACCAAGTTTCCAGAAAAGATAAGTGATTTGCCCAAAGCCAGGAAGCTAAATCAGCACTGAACAATCATATGCAAATGTTAAAAGTGGTGGGAGTGACAGCATCAACAGGGTAAAATAGATTGTTCCTGATTTTGCTGATCCTTACAAGAAGACTAGCAGCTATTCACAAAGAAGACACTACTGAGAGAATCTTAGAACTTGGGAGTGAGGCCGACATGCCCCACTCTATATTAAAGACCCAAACAGCCTGTAGTAGAGAGGAAGAGAGGCCAGCACCTACACATGGACTTCATTGCCCTTCCCCCAAGCCAGCACAGCACCACATGAAGAGATCTCCCCTGAGCCTCTATATCCTTCAGTAGCAAAAGGGAACTAAGGGGGAACAATCAGCATCCCACCATTAGGGTCACTTTGTGGGACTTCCTACTCTAATATTATGATAGTAGAAGATAGGATTAAATAGGCAGAGAGAGAAAGATTAGGGCTTGAGGTCCCTGGTTTGGGAAAAACACCTGTTTTGGAACAATGCTTGGGTGTGTCGACCACAGCAAACCCCCTCAGGCATAAAGTTCCTCTGAAGAATGTAACAGACCTAATCCCCTTCAGGTTTCCCCTCAGGAATTTAACAAAAGACCTAAATATGGCCATAGACCATCCCTGATATGATGGAAATGAGCCATTCAGGAATGGGCAACCCAGCACCTAGAGCTATCAAGCCAATAAGGGTAGAACCTAAGAAGGAACAAGGAGGAAGGGAAGGGGGAGGGATGACCAGAACCTTATAAAACAAGGACCTTGCCTATAGTCCTCAGGCGTTCACTTTCAAATGTCCCCTCTCTGTAAAGAGAACCTTCCTACTATTTTCCTTTCTAATCTTATATTCTAATAAACTTTTACCTGCTTATTCCGTGTCCACCTCTTAATTCTTCAAAGTGGCGAGACAACGAATCCTGGGCATTGTGGTAAAATATCCTGCAACATTTCTTTGGAAGCTCCTCTGGGATAATCATCTTCTAATCGTAAGTAAAGAGTAGTTGGTACCCTCTCTCTTCTTTCTATCCTAAATAAAACTCTCAAAGGAAACAATGGGCACCGGTCAGCCAGTTAAGAGTTAATAGCGCAGCTGCCATTCTCAAGTCTCAGGTGACAGGCTCCCTTAGTCTTTTCAGCTGATCCCCCAAAAGTAGTTAGGGATGTTGGTGTGGTGGAGTCCCAGTTTCCTTTCGAGAAAAACCCCTGGATGCGCGGGACTCAGGGGAGGCCAAACAGCAATTGATGGGTCCTGACCAAGGCTACTCTTTGGTAGATGCTTGAAGGCTGTCAGCAGAACCTGATCCCTAACCACCAGTTTGGGTATCCGGTGGAATTCTCCTCTTTTTGTCTTGGCCAGTCTCTCCCTTTGGGAAATGAGTGGAAAAGCCCAGTACTGATACCTCAGATATCCTCCTAGGAGAGATCTGGATGACTACCAAAGGGTCCTCCTCATAGGTTTCCCAACTACACTGGAGGGCGGCCCTCTACCTGCTTCCATTTCTGACACTCTGGCATCACTTCTCAGGTCCCCATTTTTTGGACATTTTATTTTCAAACATCTCTTGCAGAACAGAGAACAGAACTTACTTCAATGCCTTCTGGGCTCACCCTCCTCCTCCTGATGCTCATGGTGGAGATGGGAGACAAGACATTTGGCAGGCTCCCACAAGATGCAGATGATAATTAGAACCAACTGTCTCTGGTTAGTCTACCTCAGGATGGGGGCCTTAAGGAATATTCCCGAGCAGCTGCTGATACTCCTTTTGTTTTGGGGAATTTCCCTATCTTCTCTGGCCCGACATGGACTACCCATTTCCACCTGTTGGTAGGAAAAAAAAAATCTGCCTCTGCTCATCTTTTCTGAGCTATAGGCTTCAGGACCAGCAGACCTTTTTTTTCTGCCTCCAGACTTCTTGGTGGAATGTCACTTCTTGATCCCCAATCATGACCTGAGCCAAAATCAAGAGTTGAATGCTCAACCAACAACTCACCCAGGTGCTCTTAAAGAGAGTTCTTTGAGCGGAAGTAAAAGAATGCTAATTATCATCATAAAAACATAAAAGGTAGTATAAATCTCACTGGTAATGGTAAATACATAGTCATAGTTAGATTATGCATTATGATAATAGTGGTGCACCATTCACTTAGTAAGAGCTAAAAGAACATAGCAAAGATAAACACAACTACAATAATCCATTACTGGTTTCACAACATACGTATAAATTTAAATTGTAACAATAATAACCTAAAATGTGAGGGGGTAGGAAGAAATGAAAATGTAAAGTTTGTGAGTTCTATGGAAGTTGTTATCCATTTAAAATAGTGTGTTACAAGTTTAAGATATTTTATGTAAGCCTCATGGTAACCACTGGAAAATAACACAATAAAGAAGTCACAGCATGCTGATACCAAAAGATATCAAAACACAAAAAAGCAACAGGAGGAGAAACAAGGAACAATGGATCTACAAAAAACAAACAAACAAACAGAAAACAATGAACAATATGGAAACAGAAAGATCTTACTTGTCAATATAAGCAAATTTAATTCTCCAATTAAAAGACTAAGAATCACTGAAAGGATAAAAAACAGGTTCCAACAATATGCTGCCTACAACAGACCGACTTTTAGCCTTAAAGACACACATAGCCTGAAGGGATGGAAAAAAGACATTTAAAGCAACTGGTGACCAAAAAAAGCAGGGATAGCTTATAATAAATAGACAAAACAGGCTTTAAAATAAAAATGATAAAAAGAGACAAAAGATGTAATTATATAACTATAAAGGGGTTCAACACATCAGGAAGACATATTTATGAACCTATCATCAGAGTACCTAAATCTATAAAACAAAAATTAACAGCGCTGAGGAAAAATAAACAGTAATACAATAATAGTTGGTGAGACTTTAATGCCCCATTCTCAACAATGGATAGATCAACTAGACAAAGAATCAATACGAAATCAGCAGATTTGAAGAACATCAAACACCAAATGGACCTAAGTGACATATACAGAATATTCTATCCAACAAGAGCACATAGAACATTTTTATAGGATAGACCATGTGTTAGGCCACAAAAGTAGTTGTAGCAAATTCAAGAAGACCAAAACCATACCAAGTATCTTTGCTGATCACAACGGCATGAAACTGGAAATCAACAAAAGGGAAACTGGAAAATTCACAAACACATGAAAATGAGACAACATTCTCCTACAAAACTAATGGATCAAAGAAGAAATTAAAAAGGAAGTAAAAAAAGATTCTTGAGACAAATGAAAATGGGAATGTAACATACCAGAACTTATGGGCAAAAGCAATTCCTAAATGAAAGTTAATAGATGTAAATACTGATATTAAGAAGGAAGAAAGATCCAAAATAAACAACCTAACTCTACACCTTAAGGAACTAGAAAAGGAAGAGCAAACTGAGTCCAAAGATAGCAGAAGAAAGAAAATAATAAAGATTAGAGAAAAATAAATGAAATAGAGAAAAGAAAAACAATAGAAAAGATTAGCAGTCTAAGAGTTGGTTCTTTGAAAAGATAAACAATGTTAACAAACTTATCCAGACTAACCGAGGTAAAAAGAGAAAGGATCCAAATTAATGAAATTATAAATAAAAAAGGAGACCTTACAACTGTTAACAAAGAATTTCAAAGGATCATAGTATGTTTCCAATAACAACTAAATGGCTATAAACTGGACAGCCCAGAAAAAAATGGAAGTTTTCTTAGAAACATACAATTTACCAATATTTAATCAGGAAGAAATAGAAGATCCAAATAGAGAATTACTAACAAAGAGATTGAATAAGAAATTAAAAATTTCCAATGCACAGGACCAGATGGTTTCGCTGGTGAAGTTTACCAAAAACAAAACAAAACAAAACCAACCAAACAAACAAAAAACAGTCCTTCTCAAACTCTCCATAGAAATTGAAGAGGAAGGGCAACTCCCAAACTCATTATGAGACCAGAATTATTATGACACCAAAACAAGAAAAAGATACTATTGACAAATATAGATGCAAAAATCTTAATAAAATAGCAAACCAATGCAGCGGCACACGAAAAGGATCATTCACCATGATCAAGTGAAATTTTCCCCTGGGATGTAAGGATGGTTCTAATTAAAATCAATCATAATACCTCACATTAGTAGAATGAACAAAAATCACATGATTATCTCAATAGGTGTGGAAAAAGCATTCTCAACATCCATTCATGATAAAAACTCTTAATAAATTAGGCATAGAATAAAGATATCTCAACATCATAAAGACCACATATGACAAGACCTCAGCTAACATACTCAATAGTGAAAAGTTGGAAAGCTTTTCCTCTACAATGGAGAACAAGACAAGGGAGCTTACTCTCACCACTCCTATTTAAATATAGTACTGAAGATTCTACCTAGAGCAATCAGGCAAGATAAAGAAACAAAAGGTGCCAGAACTGGTCCTTGTTAGTATGGTCGTGAGTATCCCCGCCTGTCACCCTGGGAGACCAGGGTTCGATTCCCTGATGGGGAGCATGCAAAAGGTGTCAGAATTGGAAAGAAATACATAAAAATGTTTCTACTCGCAGATGACATGACTTTCTGTATAGAAAATCCTAAAGACTCAACCAACAAACTGCTAGATCTAATCAATGAATTCAGGAAAGTTTCAGGATACAAAATTAACATATAAAAATGCCACAAAACAATGTTCTTCTTACTCACTATCAGCACATTTTCTGGAGGAGAAATAGAGAAAATGATCCATTTATAATAGCATCAAAAACAATAAAATACTTAAGAGCAAATTTAATGAAGGAGATGAAAGATCTCTACTCTTAAAACTAAAAGTCACTAATGAAAGAAACCAATTAAGATACAAATAAATGGAACAGTATCTTAGGTTCATGAATTGGAAGATTGATATTGTTAGCAAGTCAATACTACCAAAAGCCATATATAGATTTGGTGAAATTCTTGGAATCTATATTTATAGAAATAGAAAAATACTCCTAAAATTTATATGGAACCACAAGAGATCCTGAATAGCCAAAGAAATCCTTAAAAAAAACAAAGCAGGAGGCATTATATGTCCTGATTCCAAGTCATACTATAAAGCTATAGTTATAAAAACAGTATAGAACTGGCATAAAAACAGACAAATTGACCAATAGAAGAGAATTGAAAGCCTAGAAACAAATCCATGCATGTATAATCAACTAATATTTGACAAGGTAGCTAAGTATACTCAATGGAGAAAAGACAGTATCTTCAATAAATGTTGCTGGGATAATTGGATAGTCATATGTAAAATAATAAAACTGGACCCATATCTTACACCACAAAAATTAACCCAAAATGAATTAAAAACTTAAATGTGAGATATGAAACCATGAAAAACCTAGAAGAAAACATAGGAGTAAACCTCCTCAGTTGGGTCTTGGTAATTATTTTTGGATATGACACAAGCAACAAAATAAATAAATTAAATTAAATATAAAATAAAATAAGTGGGACTACCTCAAACAAAAAAGCTTCTGCACAGCAAAAGAAACCATGAACAAACTCAAATGACAACCCACAGAATGTGAAAAAAATATTTGCAAACCACATATCTGATAAAGGATTAATATCCAAAATATAAAGAGCTCATAAAACTCAATAGAAAAAAAATAATAACCTATTTAAAAAATGGGCAAGGGGCCCAAATAGACATTTCTCCAAAGAAGATATATGAAACGCCAACTGACACATGAAAAGATGCTCAACCTCACTAGACATTATGGAACCGAAAATTAAAACCAAAGGAGGTATCACCTCATTCCTGTTAAAATATCAGTCATCAAAAAGACAAGAGATAACAAATGCTGACATGGATGTGGAGAAATGGGAACGCTTGTGCACTTTTGGTGGGAATGTAAACTGATGCAGTCACTATAGGAAACACTATGGAGGATCCTTAAATATCAAAAGAGAACTACCATATGAGACATCAATTCCACTTTTGGGAATATATCCAAATGAAAAAAAAAATCTAACTCAAAAAGATATGCCAGTACCATACTGTCTTGATGACTATAGCTTTGTAATATAGCTCAAAGTCTGGAATCATGATGCCTCCAGGTTTGCTTTTCTTTTTCAAGATTGCTTTGGCTATTTACAGTTCTTTTGTGCTTCCATACAAATTTTAGGATTGATTATTCTAGCTCTGTGAAAATTCCTGGTGTTATTTTGATAAGGATTGCATTTAAATGTGTCAACTGCTTTGAGTAGTATAGGCATTTTAACCATATTTGTTCTTCTAATCCATGAGTGCCTTATGCTAAGCAAAATAAGTCAGTCAGAAAAAGACAAATATATAGTTTCACTCATATATATATGGAATTTAAGAAACAAAACAGATGAACATAGGGGAAGAAGAAAAACAAGAAAAGAGAAAGGGAAGTCAGCCATAAAAGACTCGTAACTATAGAGAACAAACAGGGTTGCTGGAGAGGTGGGTGGGGGATGGGCTACATGGGTGACGCATATTAAGGAGGGCAGTTGTGAAGGGCACTGGGTGTTTGTTATAGGTAAGTTATATGTAAGTGATGAATCACAAAATTCTATACCTGAAACCAATTTTACTATATATGTCAACTAACTAGAATTTGAATAAAAGCTTGAAATAAAAAAAAAATCTATGCACCCCCATGTTTATAGCAGCATTATTTACAATGAATGAAGTTGTATATATACAATGGACTATTACTCAGCCATAAAAAAATGAGAAAATCTTACCATATATGACAACATGGATGGACATTACACTAAGGAATTGAGGACATTATGTTAAGTGAAAAAGTCAGAGAAAGAAAAATAACATATGATCTCATTTATATGTGGAATCTGACAACAACCATCCTGAAACTCATAGAGAGATCAGACTTGTGGTTGTCAAAGGTGGAGGGTGGGGAAGGCAAATTGGAGTAGGTTGGTCAAAAAGTACAAACTTCCAGTTGTAAGTAAGTACTAGAGATATAATGAGCAACACGATGAAAATTGCTATCACTGCTGTAGGATATATAGAAAAGTTAAGAGAGTAAATTCTAAAAATTCTCATCACATGGAGAATTTTTTCCTTTTTTCTTCCCTTTTTCTCTTCTTTTTATTATGTCTATATGAGAAAATAGATGTTAGCTGACCCTACTGTGGTAATCATTTCACAATACATGTAGATGAAACCATCATACTGTATGCTTTAAACATACAACATAATATATATCAATTATTTTTCAATAAAACTGAAAAAACTATTGAAACATAAAAAATAATTGTTAAATCAGGGGGAAAAAATGACTAACCTCTTTTGTGCTGTGGGAGGGGCTGTATAGATTTTCTGGGCATGCATGACTGATTTTCAATCTGGTAACTTTGTCATGAAATTCAACAACATTGTCAGCACCAAGTTGTTACAGATTCCACACAGCATGTTGATCAGAATTCATTAATTATTTATTTCCATATGAATTTAAAATACAATTAAACATTGATAGTCATTATCAGTACTAAACACATGGTATATGCATTTATGCTAGTAAAGTCAGCATCTGAGCTCTACTGATGATAAAAGGGAAAAGAACAAACAAAGTCAAGAGTTGACATCCTTGTGCTGATGAAAATATTACATTACAGAGCTGGCTGGATATCTGAAAGTTACAGACCTAGAAATCTGCTTCTGAGTGAAACAGCAGCTGGCTGAGGAATAGTGGACAAAGAGAATGATGAATGAAATCGGGGTTTGATGTGGAGTGGAATATGAGGAACAAACATTTTGGTGCTTTTGTGGAAGCCTTTACAGTCTTTCAGTTTAAAAAAAATGAACAGTTTTGGAATGCTATGCACACTTTTCTGTCCAGTTGATTATGTCGCCTTCTTTATTCTATTTTCTGTGAGATTCAGCCCACCTCTTAAGACAGTGTCAAAGCAGATCATTTACTTATTCTAAAAAGGAAGTTTATAGGAAATGGGAAAAAGGTATTTCCTTTGCTTTGATCATTTCACCTGCACAACACACAAAAAAAAAATTTAAATCAATATTATTTATTTTATTCAAAATATATTTTTCTAAGAAATTATATACAATCATCAAGGAATTAAATTATTTTTGTGATTATTTTATGATAATTTTTATAATGTGTGATAACACAGCAAATATACAATTAGTGTCAAGGTGCGTGAACTTGATTCCTACTTCTGTCATTATCTTAGATGGAAATTCAGATAAAGAAGAAACAAAAATATGATTTTTTAACTCTGATATTCTATTATTTAATAATTTCTAACAAATTTGTCTGTGAAAAGAATGTGCTCATTATGCAATAGGGTACTAACAAAATTTGTTTTATATGCATTCATTTTCCTTGGACTTCAATTTTTTTTTTAATGTTTATTTATTTTTGAGAGATAGAGCATGAGTGAGGGAGGGGAAGAGAGAGAGGGAGACATAGAATCCGAAGTAGGCTCCAGGCTCCAAGCTGTCAGCACCGAACCTGATGTGGGGCTCAAACCCATGAACCGTTGAGATCATGACCTGAGCCGAAGTAGGATGCTTAACTGACGGAGTCACCCAGGAGCCCCAATTTTCCTTGGACTTCAAAGGTTTTTGTCAAAAATTTTAATTAATTAAGACATTAAAAAACAACAACAACAAGGTGTTATCAGATCTGATCACTGCTCTTTGTTTAGAAAGCAGTTTGATGAGTCTCTCTATTTTAGGCTACATGATATATTATCCGCCCTGTACTCCAACAATTAAAATATGACCTTCACCATAATATGATAAAATATCTTAACAAAACAGAACTGCATGACAAGAGTAAGAAATGTCAAGTCTACATTTATATGAAGTTGTTCAAAAAGTAACCACTGGCCTGGACTTTGACAACACCAGGCAAGTAGTATTCAGAAAGGACATTAACACAAGGCTGTCAGTGGAATACAATTCATTACATATTACAATTTTATCATGTATTATTTTATCATTTGAAATATAGATCACTAGAAATTTTTAATGATCCAGCAATCTATATTTAAAATGTATTTATACCTTTGTTTCAAAATGCCTCAAAAATTATAATCTAATATTACATCATTACCTACAGAAAAAAAATAAAGCTGTAAGTTATATCTATTATTATTATTCAATTTGATTATTCAGAAGTACTCATAACATTAAAACAGATAAACAAACATCTTTTACATTCCATTCTTAGAAAAGTTTTCTAACATTATGGGTGTTTTATTGTCTCAAACTTTCATGAATATTCCTGGAATAGCTACAGATAAGAAACAATGTAATTGTTTTTATGTAAAAGGAAGAAGGTAACTCTGCACTAGTTTGAATGTATCTACAGATGGATGGCAAACCAAAGGGAAGTGAATATCAGGAAAATCAATCCTGATGAAAACGGAAGGATTTCAGGCAGTACTTAACAGTGTTGTGGATATAGAAATATTATATCTCAGCACAAACATGCCACTAAAACCTTATGAGAAAGAGGCAGGGAGTTCTGGCCTACGTATTTACCCAAAACTTACCCCATTCCTCACTGATCTTTCATTAAAACTGTAAATGTGATTTTGTTATTAGTTTTATATATACATACAATTGCTTTATAGGTATTGTATTTTCCTGTACAAAAATATGTCATCAGTCTTTCCAATTTGTTAACATGGGAAGACACTTGTTTTTATGGCCATCCTCTACTCTTCCTATTGTACAAAAGGTGAATGACTTATTTCAGTAACAGTTACAGTTGAAGGGTTTTCCACTGGCATTATATGGAAATAGCAAATATTTAGAATGGTGGATATGTTTTTTTTAAACTACAGGTCAATTTCATCATGACCAAGAAGATACAAAGAATGTTTGTAAATGAGTCTCCTTTCTGGTTTGAACAAATATTATCAATTCTACTGCTCATAAATTTTCTTTAATCCAGCTTGCAAAAAGACTATCATTTCCCACTGGAATATAGGCATGCAAGACAGTTTGTTATTAGTAAATATACAGCACTTAGCACTATGTGAATGTTGTATTTTATGTGTTCAATAAATATATGATAAATGAAATATCAACTTTTGATATTTTATTTTATTATTTTTCAAAATACATATTTTGGAATTAAATATATATTTCACATAAAAATAATGTTCTGTTTCTGGGTATGATACAAGCATGTAGCTCTCAGGTTTAATTTGTTTTCAGACATGCTTTCCTGAAGATGAAATGAGGTAGGATGGATCTCCATACAAGTTATTATGTTCATGACTATTCAATAGACCTTACCTTTTAATAGAAAATAAAAAAAAAAAAACAGACTTTAAAAACAAATGAAATATGTGTGTGTGTATGTGTGTACATACACACATACACACACACACAAATACATATATAATATGTTAAAATGTATACGTATAAATCAATGTATGGACCTCTTTCCTGTTAAGGTATTGAAAAATCTATCAAGAATTTGAGTTTAAAGGCCAGCATGAAGATTTTTGTTAATGTGAAAACTTTCAGTTTTTTGTTTTTTGTTTTATTTATCTAGGCATTTGTTCAATAAGCAAATTCATGCAAGATGAATTGCCTAAAATTCAGACAGCAGCATTTTTAATATGGTATGTTGTAGTACTATTATGGCTTTGAGATTGAACCACAGAGTTGAATTTCACTTTATATCTAAATTCCAATCTAACTAGAGTGATAATCATGTAACTCAGTGTCTAGAACGAAATTGAAGATTTGCTCAAAGTACCCAACAGTATGTACATACATAAGACAGTATATATATATATATATATATATATATATATATATATCGATAGATATATATATATATCCATATATATATATATATCCATATATATATATATATCCATATATATATATATATATATCCATATATATATATATATATCCATATATATATATGGACTCTCTCTCTCTCTCTCCCTCTCTCTATATATACAGGTATGTGCGTGGGTTTATATTTTAACTCTACCAGAAATTTGATTACATGTTATCATGATTTTCAGATAATATACATCTTAAAAATTAAAAATAACAGGGGCACCTGGGTGGCTCAGTGAGTTAGGCATCAATACTTGATTTTGGTTCAGGTCATAATCTCATGATTCATAGGATCGAGCCCCATGTAGGGCTCTGCACTGACAGCATGGAACCTGCCTGGGATTCTCTCTCTCCTCTATCTCTGGCCCTCCCTAACTCACGCTCTCTTTCACTCTCTCAAAATAAATAAATAAAAACTTTAAAAAAATTAAAATAACAACATTGACTAATAAGTATAACACTAAGAATAAATGAGTTCAACTAATTATTCCAGAAAACAGAAAATAGCAATTGAAAATCAATCCAACATGGCACACAAAAAGAATATAAATTTTTGAGCCAAATAGATCTGAGTTAGAGTCCTGATTCTGATATATACAAACATGTGATTATGTGTGAGCTCCTTAACCTCCTGGAGTCTCAGTTTCCTCATTAGAAATATAAATATATTTAAAAACCTTTTTCGGGGCGCCTGGGTGGCTCAGTCGGTTGAGCGTCCGACTTCGGCTCAGGTCACGATCTCGCGGTCCCTGAGTTCGAGCCCCTCGTTGGGCTCTGGGCTGATGGCTCAGAGCCTGGAGCCTGCTTCCGATTCTGTGTCTCCCTCTCTCTCTGACCCTCCCCTGTTCATGCTCTGTCTCTCTCTGTCCCAAAAATAAATAAACTTAAAAAAAAAATTTTTTTAATAAAAAATAAATAAAAAAAAAACCTCTTTCAGGGTTGAAGAAAGAATGTAAATCATAAATGATAGAATAAATAAGGATATTTATATTTATAGCCTTTAGCCAAGAATTCAGAACATAATAAATGCTCAATGCATAGCTCTGACATCTATTATTACTAAATTTCTCACTTTTATTCCTCTGTTACTTAGAAATAAGTCATTAACTAGTATTCATTGTGAAACATTTATTAAATATCTACTACATTTGCCAGAGAATCAGCTTCTTACCAAAGCTATAAAGTCAATAGGTCATGGTGCTCAAATTCCAAATGCTCCCACTGGGTGTTGTATGTAAGTAATGAATCACTAAATTCTACACTTGAAACTAATATTACACTATATGTTAACTACCTGGAATTTAAATAAAAACTTGAAACTACAAAAAAAATAATAATCTTCCAAATGCTCCCAGTTCAGTTTATCTGCAATACTTGACCAATTACATATTATATTATTGAATATTCTAACTGAAAGAATATCTGTAGCACACTTCTAATTTCAATTTTAAACAATTAAAATGTAAATATGTTGCATGTACAAACAAACATTATTTAATCTATCTAGGAGTACTTAGAAGATACTGAGTTATCATTATCGACTTCTATTTTTCATTTTGTTATGAAAATGAGCATGGGACATTGGTCAATGTGTTTTGATCTAAAAATAACTCTTGCAACTTGCTATTTGAATAAGTCCTGTTATTAACTGTTTGAAGTTTCATTGGCCCTTTTTATTGGATGTTTGAGCTTTCCTAATTAATGAGAAAGAATCCAATGATGCCAAATGAGACAACTCAATCAATTAAAAAATTTGAATTAAAAGGTTTTATTTTATTTTAATTTTCTTTCAAGTTAATTCTGATTTATGATTTTCTTTTCTTCTACAATTTGTTCAAGTAGCTTCTGTTGAACTCCGATCTAATTATAGTAATCAATCACCAAAGTTTAATAGGATAAATTGTACAGTTATGCTCTGGAATGAAAATTTATATGTCAAATTAATTATTTATATATGCATCATGTATTCATATATTAATAATAACAGCAATTGGAAAATCTTATTTTACTTAATTTATTTTTTTTAATTTTTTAATGTTTATTTATTTTTGAGAGAGAGAGAGACAGAGCATGGGTGGGGGAGGTGCAGAGAGAGAGAGGGAGGCACAGAATCAGAAGCAGGCTCCAGGCTCTAAGCTGTCAGCACAGAGCCCAACGTGGGGAGCAAACCCACGAATGGTGAGATCATGACTTGCCCCAAAGCCAAATGCTTAACCGACTGAGCCACCCAGGCACCCTGAAAACTTTTAATTAATGTGTATTGTATTTAGGTTCCAGAGCTCCTATGAATTACGACTGAAATTTAAATACAGAGTCTACTATATGGGATGCCCAATAATTTTAAAATAATGCATATTTTAGTTCTTCTGTGAAAATTCTATCCTTAGGATAGGTAGGTAAACTCAATAACAAGAACTACAATTCTTCCTTTTTTGCATTTTCACTAAAAATAGTCAATTTATTCTTATTTAGTACTTAACAGAGGTATTGTGGTTAGTTATGTTTTTTGTTTTATTCTTTTCTTAATATTGAAAGTGATGCATGCGTTTCCAGGTGAAGTTGCATGAACAAAGATACACAAAAGTAAAGGAAAAAATAGCCAACAAAAAATCAATAAAGTTGATGTAGATTAAAAAAAAAAAGCTATGGTAAGAGGATAAAAGGAAGAAATCCTGAATGGCTATTACAAAAGGCTGCTAACATGCATGACACTAAAATGGGATCTCATGCAGAGTTGAAAAGATTCCAAGTATTCCCTACTATCCCTAAATCTGTTGCTGACATCTGGGATCATTTTCTTATGTCTTTTCTTGCTCTTGTTAACAAGGTAGAAGCAACAATTGCTGGAAAGCAACAGCAGAGCAAGTGAAAATCTGGCATGGACTCTCTACGAAACAGCAAAAATATCAGAACTTCATATAAACTGAAAACAATTTGAAGCTAGAAGAAAGGGATTCAAACTGTTCTCTGTTACATGGGAAAAAAGTGCTTTGTGCAGGGAATTTGACAAATCGACACAGAAAGAACAGAAAGAAAACATTCCGAGAAAGATTGACAGAAATTTAGTTGAGTTATTCACCATCCTCAGGCTACAGAAAAATGAACAGAAATCTCAAACATAACGGAGAATCAAATTGAATTAAATATGATAGAATCAAAAAAAAGGAAAATTAGTTCACCAATAATAGTTTGGTGAAATTTGACGATGCTAAGCATAATAAAGATTTTTTAAATAAAGCACGACAGATACAGAATTTTAAAGTTGCCTGACATATAAAAAGAATGTGTGGAATGTAGTTTAGAGGAAAAAGGGAAGATAATAGAGTTCTTGGAAATGCTTTAAACCTGAAAATATTTTAAATTAAACAAATTCAATTAAATAAGAGTTAAAGATTAGATAATAAACAACTGATTGGCATGAAAGAGATATTGGTGGTGTTAGAAAACAAATTGACAGCTAAAACGCTATCATTATAGGAAATTAAATAAATGAGATTGAAAGGCTTAAAAGTTTAAGGAAAAAAATAAGTGTGGGAAGAACTCTACAAAAAGAAAAGTATCCTAAGGTCTCATATATGAAATTTCTTGGGATGACAAGAGATCTGCAAATGCAGCTCAAAATAACATTCAACATTTGTATAAATACATAAACACATACATGGATAAATAACGTAATGCAGAAATGAACAAATACATTGATATAGAATTTTCAATGGCAAGGTTTTTCCTGTAGAGTTCAAGTAAGAAGTTTTTAATAATGCAGATAAAGAAAAGATTTTATATGACTTTATGGCTGGTAGAGACAAAAATAAGTATGGCCTCAGATTTCTTCTTAGCAGCTTTCAAAGTGCCAGACAGCAGAACAACGCCCACAACAATCTGGGGGACGAGATGAGCGTAAACCAAGACTATTAGATTCAACCAATGCTTAAATAATTACATTACAATCAAACAGCCTCAAGTGCAGAATAACTCAAACATGGAGGAGGGGACTACTGAACATAATTTAACCAATTAACAGAGATACTAAAATGTTAAATTCTCTAAGTTTTTATTCTAAAATTTGTACATCGGTAGTTATCCATTAGTTAGTACACCAGTTAGTTATCCATTGCTGCATAGCAAATTTTCCCAGGTTTAACAGTTTAAAAATATCACATATGTATGTTCTTATAGTTTTAGTGTGTAAGAAATTTGGTATGGTTTATCTGGGTCCTCTGTTTTAGTGCTTCTTATGGGATGAAATCCAGGTATTGGCGAGAGTTGCTGCCATTTCAATCTCTGACTGGGGATAGATCCATTTTCAAGCTTATTCACATGGTTTTGACAAGAAATTTTGACCCTCATGGATCATTGGACCAAAGTCCTTAGTTCCTCACTGATTGTTGGCTGAAGTCCATCTTCAATTTCTTATCACATGGGCGTCTCTAACATGGTGGCTTGTTTAATCAGAGTGGCCAAGCATACGGACTATAAAATTGACTGTCAGCAAGAGAGCAAGGGTATAGGCATGAGAGAAGTCAGAGTCTTCTGTGACCTAATCTCAGTAGTTACATCCTATCACTTTTGATATGTTCTATTTGTTTGGAGGAAGTTACTAGGTCTAACCCACCCATAAAGAGAGGGTATTTTAATCAAGGCTGAGAATAACATAAGTTGTGAATTACTGGGAGATGTTTTAAGAGCAGCCTCCCACCATCAGTTTGTTTCTGATTAACCATTCCATTTAGAACTATTAGAAATTCTAGTCAAAATATTAAAACAAAATTCTTTTGAAGACATTGGAGAACTTTTAAGGCATCAAAGAATTATAGGACCAAGTTTCCAGATAGTTGAGTTCAATATTTGGCACCATTTTTAATCCTCAAGTCTTTTTTCACTCGAAATGGCAGCTGAGAAAATTAAAACTAGCAGAGATTTTAGCAGACTGAAAGATTTGGAGAAAAGATCTTCAATTTAAGGTACTGCCTACAAAGAAAGACCTTGGTATATATCCTAGGCTTTTAGTCTGAATACCACAAAACTATATCCTAGGAGTAAGAGTAGATCACATATAGAGTGGCTCAACATTATAAAATTATAGGATTTTTTTAATGGAATACTAATACACATGAAAGAAAAGTAAAAGAAAACTTACATGATAGAAATTGGAAAATCAGGTAAAAGCATTTTGATTACAGCACAGGTTACTTTTCCTCAGTCAAAATATTTAAGTGCCATTTAGAAGCCCAAAATTTATTCTAAAAATTATATAGTGAAATACAGACCAAATAAATCACCTAAGAAATATAAATACTAAAAATATAATTAGGATGAAATTTTTCATATAAAAAATTTCTGAAGTATAGTAACAACTGCAACACATTCTAATAAACTGAGAAACGTATATCATTGTGGTTCATTATGACAGAAATTCACTTACATAGTATTTCAGAGCGAATTTCTATTTAAATAAGTTTCTTCCTAAAGCCCTAATCATTGTTTGAATTCTGTTTTGTGCATTTAAAAAAGGTGTGCTTATATACTCAGGTTGTAAATGCTTCAACATGTAGACCTGCATATATTGCATACATAAACAAAGTGGAAATACATTATAAAATATGTAATTATGCTACAACATCTTTTGCAAAATACATCAGACATACCCAAAGAAGAAGCCTGAGTATATTATTCCATGTGCCATTAAACACTTCATTTAATTCAAAACTATGTGAAAATTACAAAATTAAACCTATAATTATGCTATTCAGGGCCATTCAACATCCATCTTGCCAACTACACTGATAAGACAGAGGAGGAATATGTTCTGTTCAAATAAAAACCGGTTTCTTAATTTTCACATCAAAGCTAATTCTCAGTGGTATATCATAAATATTTCTGAATTACCAGTTTACATTTCTTCCATAGATAATAAATTATCTATATTAAATTTGCACACAGAAGGAACAACCAAATGACAAACATCCATCCACTTTCACAAGAAGTACAATCTTTTCCAATTACCATCTCCAGTGATTGCTTGGATTCCAAAAAAGGTGCTTATCTATTTAACATATCCCTATTGATTCACATTAACTAAGCAGCAGTGAACTCTACACCAAAGCTATTCCCATATTCCGCTGATTACTTCTTGCTCTGTTTTACATTGTCAAGTCTGCACCATTTAGCTCCATGATGCTTTTCTCCAAGACTGGATATAAACTACTTCTCCCATCTCTTAATTCCTGAAAACTCAGCCAGCAATAGATTAATTATAATTTAAAAACAGATGAGCCAGCAAACAGCCAAGAAAATTAGGAATAAATTATAAAATGTCATCTTAAGTGAATAAAAAAGCAGTTATTGTTGGAGCTGTCGACCATATATAGCTGATATAACTGATATCAGAACCAATTGCTAAACTCCACATTGTCAAGGACCCATTGTTCCCCACAAAGCAATGTGGTCCAGGTCACCAGCCTTTTGTTGTCAAGTACAGGAGAAAATCCCTTCCTCCCTCAGTCAAAGTCCTGCTGCTTCCTCCATCTGAAGTCTGAATCACTGAGGGGGGGAACATGCATTTTTCTCAGGTAAAATCAGAATCCTCTCTCCCCCTACCCCTGCCGCTTCGAATGCGTCTGATCTGTGTCTCAGACATAATCATTCCCTAGACTGCAGGGCATCTTCCACAAGTTGGTTTATTCATACTCACACAACATTTGCTGAAAACCTGCAATTTAATCCCACACTTTCCCCATGTTCCATCGTGATGTTTCTTCTCATGTCATATGGAGAAAAGCCCAGGGTTGCATTCCCTTCTGACCTGTATGGATTCCCAGCTTACTGTGAGCAAGCTCTTCTACAACTATACAAATCCTTTCCAAGAAATATAATGCTCAGCTAGTCTACATCCTCGATCGGGAATAATTGACAATAAACAAACAAACAAACAGCAAACAAACCTTTTTCTCTAACTCTCAAAGGAAGTAGTTTTGACAATATATCTAATTTAAAATAAAAGCAAAATGTCCTAATGTTTTGACCTACATTAAATTGTCTTGGCCCGTAATATGTAATAGAGACTGTATAAGTTAGGAGGGTTCTTCAGCAGCCCTCTGGAACAGAACTGTCTGATACATATTTTTAATTTTTTTCCAGGAAAAAAAAAGCAATCAATACTGAATAACTGATTTAAGAGACACTCATGAAGCCAGAATGTACACACTGTAGAATATGTAGCCTCATAAAGCACTGAAAAGAAAAGAGCATTTGGTTTTGGTACTAAAGGGCAAGAGAATTGGGTTCGGTACTAAAGGGAAAGAGAAAATGACTGTTCTATCCATGGGCCTGAGGTCCTAAACAAATCTATACCCACACTCACTGGTTTCTTGACTAAAAGAATTGGAGTATCATAAGAACAATCCAAGGTGTGATGAGTCTGTTATCTATTAAGCTACACGGCTTAAAAGTACATTGTGCATGTTTGGAATAATCAGAATCTTTATGAGTTTAACTCCAATAATTCTACCAATATCAGTAGAGCTTTTATGAATAAGAACCAAGGAATTACTTGAAATTTTTCTTTTCTGCATGATTTAGAAACAAGGATACCAGTAAGTCAATATCCCAATTAGCATGGATCCCATTTTGAATAGGGACTCCTGAGGAATTTTAAGCAAGAGGTTCATCAGTGGATATTTAATATAGTAATTTTCGTTACACCGTTACATAGTAGCTCCTTTCCCATTAAATTAGCCTTTGTATTGTCACAAAGGAGAAAGAATATTCTTTGGGTAAGGATTTAAATGATGAACAGAAAGATAAGGGATATTTTCATGACGGGAAATAATTTGTTGACACCAAGGAAGAAGGTGTGACCATGGAAAGGGATTCATGTTGAATGTGCCTACACCAGTCAGAATTCACAAGATTGTCCTTTAATATTTAGGGGAAAAATGCTCCTTGTCAATTTAAGATAAAATGGGAAAATGGGTGCTCCACTTGGAGGATCTTCATTTTTCATACATTTTTTTTCTTCAGCGTTTTGGATAATGCAAGGTAGCTGCTTTTTCAATATTCTTTTAGTTTATAGTATCCAAGTGTCTTTCACAAGAGATTCCCCACTCTGGTGTTCAAAGGCTAGAGTAGAAACATCCAATTACTTTGCCTATAAGGCCCTCAATTTATTTTGTGTCTTGCTTTCCTTTTGTTCTGAGGTTTTCAAAATGTTCAGCCAGGGGTTAGAAATCTAGCAATGGAATATTTTCCATTCTGGTGTTTGCATGCCTATTAAATCCCCTGTTGTAGTATAAAGACCATTTATAAAAGGTAAGGGGAGAGTGGGTAATACCTTCTTATGGATATACTTTTGGCTGCTGTCTACTTGGTCTATCCCTTAAGTCTCCAATGGGTCCATCCTTTGTTTGCTTGAATAGGAGTCTTCCAACTATACTTGCTGACTTTCTTTGGGCAGAAATTTTTTATTGAGATACAGACACGCCCATTCGTTTTGTTTGTGTCTGCTTTCTCTCTACAACAGAGTTTAGTAGATCTAACAGAGACATATGATCCACAAAGCCTGAATTATTTACTATCTGACCCCTTACAGAAAAAGTTTACTTGACTTCTCAGTTATGGAGCTGAATTATAGACTAATCTAGTTTCACAGTAAAGACTTTAAGGATAGGCTTCCAAAAACCTTGTCTAACACCTACATTTTTTCTAAACTCTTCTGGTTTTCTACACAATGCAATGTGAGGTCTTTTGACAAATGATCAAGTTATTCCTATTCTTGCCTTTCCTATTTGATTATTTGGATCTGAAGCCGCCATTGACATAGAAACTAATAGATCTATAACTGGAATACCTAGTATTATATTCCTAGAACTATTCTAAATTTCTATCTTATATCGTTTTGGAAAGTCTTTCACAAGGGCTATTAGTTGAGACAAGGGCTTATAATACTTTCTGGGGGACTTTCCCTGTTCTGGTGGGCTCTTGCTTCAATAGATAATGGACACTTGGGGTTATCTGGTCATCCAGGAGGGAACAGAGGCAGGTTAAAATGAAAATTAGGAGCAAAGAGAAATAAAGGAGCATAAGTTGGGGGGAATAGAAATAGTAAGATAAAAGCTATAGGTTTTTAACATTTTTATTTGTTTGGGGCAATGAATCTCTTAAGAAATCAATTTTGGAATCTGCATTTTTTAAAAGTCTTCTTCATACCAAGGCAAATACAATGACAATTAGATATTTGACCACCTTTTTGGTCTAAAGTGACCTTCAAATGGGAAAAATGTTAATATCAAAAATTCTTTAAAGTAGGCACTAGGGGGGTGCCTGGGTGGCGCAGTCGGTTAAGCGTCCGACTTCAGCCAGGTCACGATCTCGCGGTCCGGGAGTTCGAGCCCCGCGTCGGGCTCTGGGCTGATGGCTCAGAGCCTGGAGCCTGTTTCCGATTCTGTGTCTCCCTCTCTCTCTGCCCCTCCCCCGTTCATGCTCTGTCTCTCTCTGTCCCAAAAATAAATAAAAAACGTTGAAAAAAAAATTAAAAAAAAAAATAAAGTAGGCACTAGGAACATAAATTACCCTTGGAGAAATAATGATATATAGAATTAAGCACATACAAATGTAGACTATAATATAAATGTATGATGTAAATGTATAATGTAAATATATGATGTAAATGCATATATATATATATGGCACAAGTCTAGCCATAAGGTGTGCACACTTAGACTGAATCAAATCTCTGAGAATTTGGCAATAGTTGGCTCAAAGTTTTATTTATGACCTCATGTCTTGGGCTCCCAAACTAAGAGCTAGTTGTCTTAAATCCCAAATGCAACAGTCTGTGAATTTCAAGAGGTAGGAATTCTGCAGAAGACATCTCCCACAGAACCAGACTCCCACCAATTAAACAAGAAAACTTTGAGGAATATTCTCCTAATTCTGATATGGGATTCAAAGCAAAATGCTATAGTGATGCTGATCTGAGGAGATCTGAACACACTGGCCTTTGGAGCTGTGTCAAAGATAGATTTCTTATTGCCTCCACCCACCCTGCTTCCTATGAACTTGTTCTGATAGATTCACAAAAGATGGTGAGGAAAGACAAACATAAAAGTAGGGTTGGGAGCAACGAAGCAGGTTTCCACCAAGAATTAAAAAAAAAATCAAATTGGTTAAGATAACCAAATAATTTCTTAAAAAGTATCTTTTTTTCCTAAAAGTAAAAGTGAACTTTACATTAGAAGGGTTCAATAAAGACAAATCAGAGACCAGAGCCAATGCAAGATGCACTTCTTTGCTGTGACTGGGGAGATTCCTGAGTGGTAGGTGAAAAAACTTCAGAGAAGAATGGTGTTTCTGAAGTGAACATTTTAGGCAAAGAGGTTTTCATTAGATATCACTGGGTATTCAGACTATTAACTGTTGACATCCTAAAAAGGATTGCTTATCCCCATCCCCACAGAAAATTAAAAAAAAAAAAAAAAGAAAGAAAAGAAACCTGTTAGTCAGTATTACTTATTGTAGTTAGTAATAGTATTATCAATATAGTGTATGAAATCTCGACCTTCACAGATTCTAAGTAGGGTCTTGGAAAAGGGAGTTCAAAATTGGGATACTCATAAAGTTTTCAGGATCTACTTTAAAGTGAGTCTTCCAAAGTAGAGGTCTGATTGGGATTGAGCAAATAAAAATATAATAGGTTAAAATGGGCAGCCAGAATAAGATGAGCATTTTGTAGTAGGATGAAGAATGAACAGTCATTTTTATAAGGTTAGATGGGCCCTTCCTCAGTTGAAGAAGAGGGGTTTAACCCACGTGAGAGCTAAGGGGTAATCTAAAGTTCAGATAAAGAGGGTTTCAGGAAGTTCTTGAACCAAATAATAGGTATTTGTAAGTTTATTTTCTTGGACAAGAAAGTGATATCAAGGCTTACAGTTGAATAGTACTTATATTAATTTGAATGGCCTTAGTTTGTAATACAATTATGCTGTGTGACCAAATATGAGCATGTTCTTTTTTTTTTTCAATGTTTATTTTATTTTTGAGACAGAGAGAGACAGAGTGCGAGTGGGAGAGGGACAGAGAGAGGGAGACACAGAATCCGAAGCAGGCTCCAGGCTCCCAGCCATCAGCACAGAGCCCGATGCGGGGCTCGACTCACGAACGGTGAGATCATGACCTAAGCTGAAGTTGGACGCTCAACTGACTGAGCCAACCAGGCGCCCCATGAGTACGTTCTTATATATCACCTAGATATACATGATTTACATAAGCAAATTCTTAGAAAATGTACCTGAAGGATAAAGACGTACCCAAACAACAAGGGTCGCTATAGCTAACGTGGAGATTGGCAACAAAGATGGTGGTCAGAAGGAAACTGTCTTATATTTTTATTTTTTGAAACTTGTATGTTGGTAATATTTATATTTTGATTGTGTAATTAAATATACAAAATATATTTTAAATTATATTATTCTGAGATATTATTCCTTTGCAGTGTCCTATAGGAAATTGTAATTCAACTATGTGTTGAGTAATTTTTTTTAATTAAATGATTTAGTGTTTCACAGAACTGATTTTCCCCATAAATAATTTAAAATTAATATCCAAACTTAATTGTCTAAAAGAAAAATAAAGCATATTAAAAATCCAGAAGCAACATAAATGCTGATGAATGGTAATTAGATTTACTGTAAACTTATTCAAAAGACAAATTTTAAGGTTTAAATATATGTGGGATATGAATTTGCTTTTTCTTGATTATTTAGGCAAATATCTGCATGTGAATTTTTTAATCTCTTTCAGTGACCCAAATAAACTTCAGAAGAATTTTGGGTTGTTTCCTACTATGTTACGTTAATAACATATGTATATATCTCTAACTATATGTCTGTTATTTGTAATAAATCTATGTATTTTTATGCTGATATATTTTATTATATGAGTGTTTTGATATTAATAAAGCTTCATATGTGTATTAGTTTGCTAAGGCTGCCATAACAAATCACCATAGACTAAATGGCTTAAACAACAAAAATTTATTCTAGGGGTTCTAGAGGATAGAAGTTCAAGACCAAGGTACTGGCAGGAGGGTTGGTTTCTCCTGAGGCCTCATTCCTTGGCATGCAGATGCTCCCCTTCACTCTGTATCTTTTTCTCTGTGTACACTAATCCCTGCTTGTGGGGAATAGGTTTAGGAGTTCCCTGAGCTTGCACCAATGGGTTAACAAAGTTTAGGATGAAAGCATCCAAGATTAGGTAAACAGGGCCAAGCGCCCCAACATAGTACAAAAGCAGAAAGCGGCTTTCACAGGAGGGAAGGTCCAGAATAGGTAAACAAGTAAACAGGGCTATAGCCACAGCAGAGTGAAACTGCCCAGAGCAGATCTAATTAGCAAAAGAAAGGTGCCTTGTTGACCCTGAGGTAGCTTGCTGTATCTGTCTGATCCCCAGGGCAAGTTAACATAAACATAAAGGTGCCTGGTGCCTGCTGTAAACAGCCATCTGCTCAGAGCTGGGATTTTGTTTTGTATTGACCCAAACCCCTAACACCGCATGACTTAGAAACCCCCTTTGTCTCACACACATGAGGTAATGTTCACTATTTCATTGTTTCTTTGTGCATATCCATCATGTCTGTAAACTGTTTGATCCTCATAAAAACAGAGCAAGGACCCTTACTCGGGGCTCTTTTCTCCTCCTGGACGTTAGCCTCTCTCGCATTTCAATTCTGCATCTGCTTTCTTGCTGGACAAGAGAGAACTCCAGACTCAGAGTCTACAACACCTGCTGTCTCTCTATATCCTAATGTCTTCTAAGGACATTATTCAGATTGGGTTAGGACTCACCCTAATGGCCCTGTTTTAACTAAATGATTCTTTAAGGGTCTTATCTTTAAATACACATATATCCATGGTTAGACCTTCAATATACAAATTTGGGGGGAGGGGGGACACAATTCAGTCCATAATAATATGCAGTTTTAAAAATATAGGTAAAATATTATTCACTATAGCATAATTACAAAATATATAAAGCACATGAAGAAATAAAATAATCTATAATCCAATACTTTAATATAGCTACTCTAAATCCAACATTGTAAAATAGCGTAGATGAGTTTGACATATTTAATGACTTATTCTATTGTATCTTGCAATTATGCAAATAATTCCCCCAAGTTAATTTTCAGGTAATTTATGTTTCACTATTATATATGTTATTTCAAACCCATATGTCTGTATATATATACAGTTTTTTGTCAACACTTGATATCATTTTTCTATTATCAATTTTTAACCGGGTAATCAACTTTTTTAGAAAGATTGTACAATTCATACTCATGTCAGCATTGCAGGTACGCCTATCTTACCGTATTGGGGTACTGACACTCTTGTAAGAAGCGAGAAAGTAAGAATGATACAATTCATATCAAGAATTAAAGGGAGAGAGAGGGGTGCCTGGGTGACTCAGTTGGTTAAGCATCCAACTTCAGCTCAGGTGATGATCTCGCGGTTGGTGAGTTCGAGCCCCGCATCAGGCTCTGTGGTGACTACTCAGAGCCTGGAGCCTGCTTCAATTCTGTGTCTCCCTCTCTCTCTGTCCCTCCCCCACTCATGCTGTATCTCACTCTCTCTCTAAAATAAATAAACATTAAAAAAAAAAAAGAACTAAAGGGACGCCTGGGTGGCTCAGTTGGTTGAGCAACCAACTCTTTATTTTGGCTCTGGTCATGATCTCATGGTCATGAGATCAAGTCCCACATCGAGCTCTGAGCTGGGCACAGAGCCTGCTTTGGATTCTCTCTCTCCTTCTCCCTCTGACCCTCCCCCACTCACTCGTGTGCATGCACACATACACACTCTACCTCTCTCTCTCTCTCTCAAAAAAAATATAAAAAGAATTGAAGAAGGATGGTTTTGTGGGGATCCCAAGGAAATTAATGAAAAGCTTAAAATAATCCTAAGGGTTGCAAAATAAGGCAACCCTTTTAGAATAATGAATCCTCTTTTAGCAGAGAAAACACACTGTCAGTCTCTTCATTGTCTGAACCCAATGATGTCCTTTGGATGGACTCACTTCACTGTGCTTTCAGCAGCTCCTTCAAATTACGCTGGTCTCTCAGCCCACATCACCAAACCTCCCTCGCTCCTTTCTAAAAATGTCTTTCTTTTACCTGCAGTATTTCCTGAATACTTTTTAGGTAGCAGACATGGTTTTGGTGTTGAACTTTCTATCTTCTTTTAATATAGATCTCAGCTTTGCCTTACTCTGCCATCTATGTGTCTTTATCTGGGTCTCAAATTCAGAGAGAGAATCTAAAGTATTCTGCCAGTTAACAACCAGCTACCATTTCTCTAATGGGGAGAATCCCCATCCCTGTTTACTTTATAATGACAAAATAGCTAAAGTGGCTACCTGTGGTGTAGGCACCTCCTTACTTTTCCTTCAAATCAACTCTAAGTTTAAGTAAAGTATCATAAAGCATGTTGCCCATTGCTGACATATTGAGGATTATTCCAAATGTATAGAAAAGTGTAAAGAACACTATGACAACCTCTCATAGATCCACCAACCAAACTTAACACATTTAATGATTTTTTTTGCTCTATTTACTTTAGATATATATTATTTAGTTTAACAAGAAAACAAAAACAGATAGAGTTCAATCCCTAACATTTTATTCCATTCCCTTCACTTCTTGAATACACTAAATGATATAAACACAGTGTAGATTCATATGGTGAAAAAAAAGGTACAAAAGAATGCCCACTATAGAAACCTACTAGCCGAAAACTGTTGGATCAGTCTTGTAGTTGAACTAAATTGGTGTCTGCAAAATAGGGGGAGCCATCTCACTAGACACTGTGTCTGCTTGCACCTTGAGCTTGGACCTCCCGCCCTCCAGAATGGTGAGAGATGAACGTTTGTTGTTGAAACCACCCAGTCCATGGTATTTGATTATAACAGCCTGGACTCACTAAGATAGTATGTGTATGTAATATAGTTTTAAAAATAATGATATCTGAATTTGGGCTGACAAGACTAGAATTACAGTTTCAGCAGAAACAGAGTTTTTCCCTTTGTTTTTATTTTTCAAAATCAGGGAAGGTCATAAAATGAATGGAACTTTTAGTCTCTCTTGATTTTAAAATAAAATATAGCACTGATATATTTGTCACTACACAATTAAATATTATTTCTATTCCAATGAGCCATAATTGTTTTGATTAAATTCTTTGTTCTTTTTGAAAAATATTTTTTCATAACCAATTTATCTCCAGTCGGAAGAGAATAAGCCAATATTTTTTCCTCATTTGAAATATGTAAAAGATTTGAAGAACTATATTTGATTTTGCATTCTAGCATAAATATTATTGCTTGAGCATCTGCATATAAAAGTAAACATTTCCCATAAGGACATCTTAATGTACCACCAATGGTGAATGTCTTGGGAAAAAGCCTAATGGCTTATTTTTCTTTGCTGAACCACTTCAAATAGTAAGTGAATAATTCTGCTTCTCTCTTGCAGCTAGGCAAAGTAATGCCATCTCTTATTTACGTGTAATATACATGCATTTGTAAAACACTACATACACTATGATCACACAAAATATCCACATTTAAGCATATAGTGATACTTCTAATATTTACATTAACCAGTAGAAATACAGTAAAGCCTTGGATTGTGAGTAACTTGTTCTGCAAGTGTTCTGCAAGACAAGCAAACATTTCTAATAAATTTTAACTTGATAAATGAGCGATGTCTTGTAGTATGAGTAGTTCGTGATGCCAAATGTCACATGATCAAAACTGAGCCAACAATTCCTCTCTGTCTCTCTCCCTCTCCCTCTGTCTGCGGGATTGTGGGTGATCGTCTCCCATGCTGGGATGCTCAGTCTCAGGCCATGGTGTTGGGCAGAAATGAGTGATTTTTCAGAACGTTGGAAGGTGCCCACAACTGGCATTGGTGTATTTTTTTTTTTTTTGTCACTTCCAAGCAGACTGTAGGGACAGTCCTTTGCTTTTCCATACAAGAGTAAGCTTAGTAATGTTTTGCTTCATTCTAGGTCAGTCTGTCTGCAGATATAGAATAAAAATAAATAAAACAGCAATTATAGTTATATTCTATATTTTCAAAAAGTTTTATAGATAATGGAATATATATTAAAAAGATCTCAAACTTCTAGAGATAAAATGTGTCAAATGAGAAATACATGGAAAGAGTTTAACAGCAGATTAAATACTGCAACACAAAAGTTTAGTGAACTTGAAGATAAAGCAGTAGGAAATACACAAAATTAAACAGAAAAAGAAGAGTGGGAAAATCACACTAGTAAACCTTGGAGCAGCCTCAAGCTCCCTCATGCACCTGTCATTTTAATTTCCAAAGAAAAATGGAAGGATGGAGGGAGAAAAGGAAAATTTTGAAAAGAATGGCTAAAAATATTATAAAAGATTATACAAACACATATTGATGATGCTCAATAAAACTCAAGCCCAAGAAATATTTCAAATATAAATAACATGACGGCAAGGCACATTATCATCAGTTTGTACAAAACCAGTAACAATGTGAAAATCTTTTTATTTATTTATTTTTTAAGGTTTATTTATTTGAGAGAGAGGGAGAAAGAGAGCACAAGTGGGGGGAGAGTCAGAGAAGAGAGAGAGAATCCCAAGCAGACTCCACATTGTCAGTGCAGAGTCTGATGTAGGGCTCGAGATCTGCAAGATCATGACCTCAGCTGATGTCAAACACTTAGCCAACTGAGCCACCAAGGTGCCCCTGAAAATATTTTTAAAAACTAAGGAAAAATAAATATTCTGTAGAGAGAAACAAATATACGAATGACAAGATGTTTTTGTAAAAATTAGCAAACTGATCTTAAGATATATTTGCAAAAGATATATAAGATATATCTTATATATAAAGATATATATATCTTTGGCTTACGACAAGCCAAAACTTTGAAATAAAACATATTTAAGATACAAACACTATAAGATTTCAAGTAATTAAGATAGTGTGGTATCCTCATGAAGGTAGAAAACTAGATTAATGGAACAGAATAAAGATTCCTCAAATGAACCCACATATATGAGAACAAGTGACATTTCCAACAACGGTGCAAAGACAATTCAGTGAATAAATAATAGTCTGTTCAACAAATAGTATTAGAACAATTAGCCACAGGGGGAAAATCGAACTTCAAACCTTAAACCTTATTTAAAAAATCAATTCAAAAAAATCATATACCTAAATTTAAAATCTTGTACTATGAAACTTGTAGAAGTAAAACAGAAAATCTCTGTGTTCTTGAGTTAAGCAAAAATTAATCAGATATAATACCAAAAATGATATCCATAAGAATTGATAAACAATTTATATTAAAATTAAAATCTTCCCCTTTTGAAAGATACGGTTAAGAGATTGAATACACAAGACAAAGATAATATTTGCAGATTATGTACCTGACAAAATATTTTTATCAGAATATATACAAAACTGTCAAAATTCATTAAGAAAACAAATAGCTTATTTAAAAACATAGGCAGGGGTGCCTGGGAGGCTCAGTCGGTTAAGCATCTGACTTCAGCTCAGGTCATGATCTCGCAGTTCATGGGTTCGAGCCCCGCGTTGGGCTCTGTGCTGACAGCTCAGAGACTGGAGCCTGCTTCGGATTCTGTGTCTCCTTCTCTCTCTGTTCCTCCCCTGCTCACTCTCTGTCTCTCTCTCTCTCTCTCTCTCTCAAAAATAAAGATTAAAAAAAAATAGGCAAATATTTGAACAGTCACTTCACCAAAGAAGATGTACAGATAACAGATAAGAACATGAACAATGCTCAACATCATCATTTATGAAATAAAATTTAAAACCACAGTGAGATACTACTGCACATTTATTAGAATAACTGAAATTCAAAAGACTGACCATGCCAAGTGTTGATGATGATTACAACTCATAACTACTGATGGAAATTTAAAAGGGTATTGGAAAAGACTTGGGCAAATTTTAAAAACATTAATTATACATATGATACAGCCATTCAACTTCCAGGTGTTTATTAAAGAGAAATGTATACATCTCTTGGGGCGCCTGGGTGGTGCAGTCGGTTAAGCGTCGGACTTCAGCCAGGTCACGATCTCGCGGTCGGTGAGTTAGAGCCCCGCGTCAGGCTCTGGGCTGATGGCTCAGAGCCTGGAGCTTGTTTCCGATTCTGTGTCTCCCTCTCTCTCTGCCCCTCCCCCGTTCATGCTCTGTCTCTCTTTGTCCCAAAAATAAATAAATGTTGAAAAAAAAAATTAAAAAAAAAAGAGAAATGTATACATCTCTCAAATACTGCTCTAGAAATGGTCACAGTATCTTTGTTTATAATATACAATCCAGTGCCTTTGAATAGGTAACTGGTGCATGGATAAACAGAATGAGGTATGTCTATATAATACAGTACTCTGCAGCAATTAAAATGTATTAACTGTTGATACCCAGATCACACAAATGCATATCAAAATAATTGTGTTGAATGAAAGAAGCTAGACAGAAATAGTTCATACCTACCTTATCATTACATTTCTATAAATATCTAGAAAAGTTAAACTAATTTATAATGTCAGAAAGCAGAAGAGTGGCTGTCTAAGAATGGCGGACTGACAGGAAGGAAGGACTACCAAAGGACAGAAGGAAACTTTTGACGGTGATTGATATGTGTACTATCTTTGTTGTGCTGATGATTTCATAGCTGTATACATATGTCAAAACTTATAAAACTGTACACTTTAAATATGTGCGGCATATTATATATCAATTATATCCCAGTAAAGTTGTTTCTTTTTATTTTATTTTATTGTTTTTTTTTTTAACATTTATTTATTTTTAAGATAGAGAGCACCAGGGGGAAGGGGCAGAGAGAGAGGAGGACAGAAGATCCTAAGTGGGCTTTGTGCTGACAGTGGCAAGCCCAGTGAGGGGCTTAAATCCATGAACCATGAGATTATGACCTGAGTTGAAGTCAGAAGCTCAACTGACTGAGCCACCCAGACACACGAATGAAGTTCTTTTTTAAAAAGTTAGAGATAGGGCTTCCTGGGTGGCTCAGTTGGCTGTGTGTCCAACTCTTGATTTCAGCTCAGGTCATGATCTCACAGTATGGAAGATCAAGTCCCACACTGGGCTCTACAATGACAGTGTGGAGCCTGCTTGGGATCCTCTCTCTCCTTCTCTCTTTGCCCCTTCCCTGCTGTGCTCTCTCTCTCAAAATAAATAAATAAAAATTAATAAAATAAAATGATAAATTAAATTAAAAGTTTAAATTAAATTGAATTAAAGTTAGAGATAAATGAAGGTTAGATGATCCCCCCAACTTCCAGACTTAAATGAAAAGAGGTCACAGTCCAAATTCTATCATACCTTACAACATTTATTATCAAACAGACAAAAAAGAATCACTTACCTTGTTCTGTAAGCTTAATGTGGGTACACTGGTCCTTCAATTTATTATTTTAACCACATTTTACAGGAAAACTTCATTTAAAAACAACAACAACAAAAACCCCAATATTTTTGAGACAGAATTTAGCTACTTTTATTACTATCAGATAACCAGCTAATCCAAATCTATGCCTAGACACTGGAAGATTCAGGGATTATGCCCAATAAAGTCTCACTGAACTAGAGCATTTAGGCTTACTAGATTCCTTGTTTCTCATGCAGAAGAGGAAACCATCCCTAAAATAATTTATTCAAATCATCTATTTTGTTTAACACTAGTGTCAACAAACAAAAGCCTATCTCTTATATCCATTATGTCAGCAAGTCTCTATTTTCAGGCATGGAAACTGATTAATAAATTTCATTTAAATATTTAGCAATGTCACTGGTATTAACAATAAAGGAAACTTAAAGACTTACAGTAGCCACCACTGGTATACAGTCATTTTGACTTGAATGTTGCGGACATAGACCTAAAGTAGAAACACCCAGTTAGAGTCACTTCTTACACACAGAGTAAAGCAAACTACATTCTACTATCTAAATTATGGTATGTTAAAATACACTCAATACATTTCAGCAGAGAATTTGCTGCCAGTTACATAACACATCACCTTATTCCAAAATTTCATTCACCAAATATATATTTAGTACTAATCATACGGTCCTGAGCTACCAACAACTAAAGCCTGAGAAAATATACCCTACAACTTTCCCCAAACTTCAATGATCATAAGAATCATCTAGAGTACTTGATAATATAATTTCCTCACCATTAGAGTCAGCTTGAAAACATTTCTGGGGAATTTTAATTTTTAAAAATTTTTTTAAAGTAGGCTCCATGCACAGCATGGGACTCAAACTCACAACCCCAAGGTCAAGAATCCTATGTTCTACCAACAAAGTCAGCCACACGCTCCTCATGAATTTTTATTTTTAACAAGTCTTTAGGTGATTTTTATTATTTTGAAGAGGTTTGGAAAACACTGCAGAAGTGTTTGATACCACAAGTTCCTCTTTGGTAGGAAAATTGTAATACTTATTTCTCATGAGAATGAGAAATCATAGGCTGGTTACTCACCATTAGTATTTTAATTTATTTTTTTCTCTTTTTTTTTTTTACATGTAGTAAAAATAAAACATACAAAGATAATCACTTCTGTTTCCATGTGCATCATTTTCGTGCCGCACTCTACGATAAGTCTCAAAGTTTAATTTTCTTTTACTACCAGTAGAACTTAGCGATGCATCACTTACATACAACACCCAGGGCTCATCACAACAAGTGCCCTCCTTAATGCCCATCACCCATCCAGCCCATCCCCCACCCACCTCCCCTCCAGCAACCTTCAGTTTGTTCTCTGCAATTAAGAGTCTCTAGTAGTTTGCTTCCCTCTCTTTTTTTTTTTCCTTTTCCCTATGTTCACCTGTTTTGTTTCTTATATTTTACATATGAGTGAAATCTTATGGTACTTGTCTTTCTCTGACTTATTTTGCTTAGCAGAATGTACTCTGGCTCCATCCATGTTGTTGCAAATGGCAAGATTATAAAGAATTTGGTTCTCTTAACTTCCATTCCACTTTTCTTCCAGTCTGGGATTTTAGAAAGATAAAAATTACCTTTCCCAAGTTCCCTTCCTCTTAATCTTTTGTACCAAAATTAGAGATTTTTTGGTTTTTCTATTTTTTTTCTATTTTTATTTTTTTAAGACATCCACGGAAGTGAAATAAAAGCAGCCTTTCTAGTATTCTTTACTGCTATCAAGCAATTTGTGGAATGTGAGAATTTGTAAGAATTTGCAGTAGTGAGACTTAGAATTCCATATTCATGGGTGTCCAGTGGCAGTGGTGGTAAATACAGTGGTTGAAAAAACAACTTTTCATCCAGGCATCTGAAAAACCACGAATGAGTAGATTAAATTCTTAAACAGTTCTCATATCAAGAGGTGGGGTTTGTGTTTCCTTCACTTGAATCTGGGATGGCCTGTGCCTTCTTCAATCAATATGGCAAAAGTCACCTCAAAACTGTTGTGAACCTAGCACTTAAGCAGACTGGGAGTTTTTGCTCTATTCTTCTTAGAGCACCAAGTCACAATAGAAAGTCCAGTCCCTTGCCATACTGAGAGGAAGCACAGGCTATGTGGAGACACAGGAACAGGTATGGGGACAGTGTCCAATTGTTGCTTTGGTCATACCAGCAGAGGCCACAGATACTATGGAGCAGAGATGAGTCATATTTGTTGTTGCCTTTTCAACATTTCTGTCTCATGGGATCATGAACTATAATAATATAAATTATTGCTGTAAGCCACAAAGACTCAGGTGGTTTTTACACAGTTTACCAGAACAAAAATTTGGTGCTGGAAATGATGTGACACTGTAACAACCTAAGTTGTATATCATTAGTTTTGGGACTGAGTAGAGCTGGCCCACCCAGAAAGATCTTAAGGAAATTGTTACTAAAAGTGTGGAAACACTTTGAGAACACATCATGAGAGCTTGAAGAATACTGATGAAAATGTTAGTGGAGGCTTGATGAAAAGGCTTTTCTCGTGGCAAAAGGTTTGGAGAAACCATTGCTGGTAGTAATGTGGAAATTTGACAGCAAACCTCATGAACTCAAGGATCCGCATGGATATATTTCTTTTGTCTTTTCCTTTCTTCTTTCTTTCTTTCCTTCCTTCCCCCCGCCCCCCCCCCCCTTTTTTTGGCCTGGGTATATTTCTAAGTAGAATGTAGAAAAGCCAATTGGCTACTTCATGCTTCTGATGATAGAACACAAGATGATAGATATGAACAAAACAAAACAAACAAACAAAAAACACAAGAAAACCAAAACCAAAACCAAAAAACCTGTTCACTTTTTAAGAAAAATCTGGAGGAAATATTTCTGACTCAACTTATTGGTATCAAAACTAAAACTGTCCTATTCTTTATTTTCTCTACATTAAAAAAAAAAAAAGACTCAAAGGAAAAATGGATGGGGGTCCTTAGGACAAATATAAATTGTATAGTACTTCAAGATGTCAGTGAAAACTCCCAAGGGTATAACAGTAAGACACTCTGTTGATAACTTAGAAAGATTTAAGACAGTGCTTCATTGGAGTTTTCAGCTACACAAAAGGTATCCTAAGGGTTTTATGAGCATTCTTCATGGACCAAGACTTTCTGGGTACAAAAATAAAATGAGTTTTCATCCCAAGTCTTTTTTTAGCAGAACATGCTCAAAATTTGAGAGATCTTCAAGAAAAAGGTGAAACAGGAAAAGCTGTCAAAAGAAAAAAAAGTCTCAGGCTAAAGATAAAGCTAAGGGTGTGACTGCAAATTAATTAGGAACTCATAGACAATGTGAAACAGACAAGATATCTTTTAAATAGTTTTTGAATGTGTTTCACAGGCATACTTTTAAAACAAAAGGGCTGCTGAGAAGAGAGGAATGTTGTCCCCAGCAGCCTCACAGAGGGCACGATGTAGGAAAGTATTTGTCTCAGAGATTTTGAGTATAGCACATTCAGCTGCAGTGTAACTAGTAAGTTTCATTAGAAACCTCCAAGGATTTTAAGATAATTATACAGGTGTAGTCTTCCCCAATTTATTTTTATTTATTTTTTTTTCAACGTTTATTTATTTTGGGGACAGAGAGAGACAGAGCATGAACGGGGGAGGGGCAGAGAGAGAGGGAGACACAGAATCGGAAACAGGCTCCAGGCTCTGAGCCATCAGCCCAGAGCCCGACGCGGGGCTCAAACTCACAGACCGCGAGATCGTGACCTGGCTGAAGTCGGACGCTTAACCGACTGCGCCACCCAGGCGCCCCAATCTTCCCCAATTTAGAATAAGCAATGAAACAGTACAATGAAAAGAAGACTTTGGATCTGCAAAATCTAATGGGCAGGAAGCAACTGAGAAAGATACTCAATTGTTAACATAGTCCATTTCTTATGAAAGAGGTAGGATGACCCAGAAGGGAACCAAAAGAAGACAGATGGCAGAGCTAGGAACAGATGATCATTCCCAGGGAGCAGGTTTGGCATTATTCAACTAATCAATGGTGACCAAGTGCCTTGATGGACTTCAGAACTTCCATGGTGATTGTCATGTGTATCCTCTTTTCTGCACTGTTGAATGGAATTGTCCATTGGAGTTGTCCTGGGCTGTCTCACTATAGTACATTGGAGGTATGTGTGAGAGTGGGGCAGAAAAATTTTCTAGGTGGTGGTCTTCAGATTGAGAAGAACTGTAATTGAAAATGTGTAACCATGGAAATGCACCCATGGAGCCTTATCTGCGCTTGGTTTCGATAATGACATGCTAGAACTTGAGACTGTGCCAAATGCTATAATGAGATGAGATTTTGCATATGAGGATAATGTAAAGAATTTGTGGCCAGAGGGTAAATTCTGGTGGATAGGTGATTGCTGCTGTTTACTTAATGGTCCTTCTCTCAGAAGCTGGGGTTTGTGCACCATCCCTTTGAATCTAAGCTGTTCTATGATAACTTGACCAATAGTTTTTGATGAAGTAATGCTCTGCCTCTTCCAAACAAAGATTTCAAGAGAACAGTTTCCCACTTTTTGGTGCTTTAAGCTGCCAGAAAAGATGTGTGATTAACTGGAAGACTTCATAGTAAGAGGAAGCTTAAGCCTACATAAAACATTAAGAGAGGGAGAAATCAAGAGAGAAAGAGATCCAGTCAGTCTCCAGAGTTTCAGCCTTTGATTGTTTGAGTCATCCTACCTGTCTCCATCATGAGACATCATGAAGTAGAAGCAAGCCATCTCATTCTGAACTCTCAACCCATAGCATTCTGAGATATAATAATCTGTTTTTCCTACTGCAATGGAAAAAATTCATTTGTTGAAATCCTAACTCTCATGGTGACAGTGTTAGGAGGTGGGGTCTTTGGGAGATGATTAGATGACAAGGGTGGAGCCCTCATGAATGGGATTAGTACCCTTATAAGAGGGAACCCCAAGAGCTGTCTTGCTGCCTTGCTGCCATGTAAGAATATAATCAGAAGACAGCAGTCTGCAATCTGGAAGAGAACTCTCACCAGAACCTAACCATACTGGCAACCGGATCTGAAACTTTCACCCTCCATATCTGTGATTACCAATTTCTGTTGTTTATAACCCAGCTAGTCTGTGGTGCTTTGTTCCAGCTGCTCAAATTAAAACAGCCACTAGGTTTTGAGGTAGTTGCTACATATCAATAGATAACTTTGATTCTGATGCCCACTTTTAGTATAAGTACTGAATTCCTTTAATGTAATAAATTCTTTAATATTATAGTATTATTTTAGTTTTTTGTGCTGCATCCTGACTGAAACAGCTTCTCGAATCTTTTCTTACTGAAAATAAAACGCTTTCTAACTAACAGTGATTTCAAAGTCTATTCAGTAATGAGTGTTGTTTACGTTTACGTATTGGCTGAGTATCTCTAGAAAATCTATGGTATTGACTGAATTGTGTCCCCCTGCAAATTCATGTGTTTGAAGCCCTAATCCTCAGTACCTTAAAATGTGACTGTATTTGGAGATAAGGCCAGAGAGGTAATCCAAGTAGAGTGAAGTCATCTAGGAGGGGCCCAACTCCAAGATGACTGTTATCCTTGTAAGAGTTGGAGACTGAGATACAAATGCACACAGAGGAAAAACCGTGCGAAGACAAAAGGAAAAGATGGCCATCTACAAGCCAAGGAAAGAGACCTCAGAATGACCTTGCTGACACCTTGATCTCAGACTTCTAGCTTCTAGAATTGTGAGAAAATAAATCTGTTGTTTAAGCTACCTAGTCTTAGTAGATCTTGTTATGGCAGTCTTAGTAGGCTAATACAATCTATTTCTCCACAAATGAGTAATAGGTATGAACTTTTGTACATTTCACACTGTTTATTTTACTACTTAGGCAAATCAAGTATAGCCCAGTACCCACGACTAGCAATCACTCCAATAACCATTATTTATTTGGACTCCAGTCTCTTCTTTGGAAGTTTATATCTATCTGTCTATCTCTTTCTCTAATATGTATATATGTGTACATACTTGTGTGTGTGTGTGTGTGTGTGTGTGTGTGTGTGTGTGTGTGTGTAGGAAATCAGAAAGAGGCCCTTTTTATTTCTTGTCTGTTGTTGTTCGTGCTTTTGTTCTTTCTTTGCCCAGTCCCTTGGAAGGCAGAAAAGTCAACTTCTTCTCTTTTCAGGACATATTAACCAATGTTGATGTTTCAAAGCTTAGAATCAATAAGATACCTGAAGCTAATCTTCACAGGCACCAATAAAGTCATTCTCATGGTAGCTCTAGAGTGGACTCTATTTTCTGTGACCACACACCTGTCCTTATACTGTTTCTTAGATAGAACCTGAGGTGATGGTATTGTTAGGAGTGATGGTAATATATACATAAGAAAACAGAAATGGGCCAAGAGACAGTCCTTGCTGGCTTCTGTGTTAAGGCACCAAGCCTCTGACTTCTGGTAAAATTGAAAATAGGGATACAAATTCACCTCCGACCATTTTTAGATATCTACAAAATCAAACAGATACATGATAATCTTTCAAAAGGAATCCCATTATAAAAACAAATAAATAAACTGAACTGTATTACTCTGGTACACTTGTTTTCTTATTTCAAAGCCGAACCACTTCCCAGTTAATATCACCTCTCTGTTCTCCAGCCATACTGCATAGCTACAGAGCATTCTTTCTGGGAACGTCTTTTCTCTGCATTACCCTCCTCTGAATAGTCTCAAAATGTGATCTCCACCTTTTCAGCTCACAGAGTCTGTGGGGTTCCACCTGCATTGACCCTTCTCATGTTACAGTCTGGAAACTCTCCTAGGGTTGTAATCTGGGACAGTCATGCCATCTACTTATTTGTTTGTGTCCATTTCTTTTGTTGCTTGATATCTGGTGTTATGAAGACATCTGTTTTATATATTTTTTCTTTGTTGTTATTCCAGACAAGTGAGTAAATTGGGTTCTTATTTCTCCATTTTGATCAGAAACAAAAATCCCCTCTTTCATCACCAAGTACAAAGACCACTTTTTACAATAATTACATATACTTGATGTAATATGTGACAGTAAGACATATATACAAACTTCCAGAAGTGATTTTGAAGGAAATTCCATCATTTAAACATGGTCGTATAAACAAAGGGTCATATAAACAAAACTAATACAAAATATAAAATAAAACTAATTAGGGGCATCTGGGTGGCTCAGTTAGTTAAGAGTCTGACTCATGATCTCAGCTCAGGTCTTGATCTCAGGGTCACGAGTTCAAGCCCCACACTGGGCACTGTGCTGGGTGTGAAGCCTACTTCAAATGAAACAAAACAAAATAAAACAAAACTGGTTATAAACCTCTCGACCAATATACTTCAGATAAGTGGGGTAGTACAGACAACATGTGATATTATCATGATCATTATTTCACTATTACTTTAATTTCAATTACGTTGATTTAAGTTTTCGATCTGAAAAAATAAGTCTGTGTTTGGGAAAAACAAGTTTTTAAATATAATCTAATGAAATGAGTAATGAGGTGCAAGTTCCAATTATGGCTGCTGGTTCTGTAGAAAAGCATGCCCTTCCCAGGAACTACCTTATCTGTCTATGCTACAGAATCACTCCTGCAAATAGTAGCCAAGAAAATTAAACTAGATTCTGAAAGGGAGTGATGAATACCCAAGAGCCTTTGAGATGAACCATTCACATAATCATTTTAAGCCATGGCAAATTTGATTGTCACTGATGGGGAGGGGGGTGCTAGCAGCATTTATTTAGTATCTGGGGTCTTGAAATGGCTGAGCATCCTACAATTTGTCACAGCCCCACCAAATTTCAATAGCTTACCTATTTAAAAAATTAAAAAACAAGGAACCAGTTTCTTTCTTTCTTTCTTTGATTTACGTTCAGAAAGTTCTAGCCAAACAGGAAGACTGACACTAAAAACAACCCTCGGCCACTTACTTATTCACTGGTTACATTCATGCATATAATCAATTTTTCTTCTAAAGCCTGGGAAGCGAAGAGTGAATGACAAAGCAGGTATTACATGAGATTCAGGACAAGCAAAGGTTAGGAGTAAAACTGCTATCATTTGCTATATTGTCTGGCATTCTCCCGATGGAAAACTGGAGAAATAGCAGACAACCAGTGGGTTAAGGATCATATAAAGAAAAGAAGCTTTGAGTCCAGTGCTATTCTTTTGTTCTTTTAATTTTGGCAACAATGTCCCACCTTCTTTTTTTTTTTTTTTTTCCCTTTAATTGAAAGCCAGGGCTGTTTCCTCATTCACAAAGTGCAACATCTAGGCAGAAGGGAAAATGTTGCTAATTAGCATTAGCACAAGATTTTATCTCTGTGATTTTTTTTTTAATGATGTTTTTATTGAGCCTTCTGAGCTCTCTACCTCTCTGCATCAAAGAAAAGACCTGTGTCAAGGCTGACTCTCCATTCCCTCTTAGCTACTTTATCCTGGGGCCAACTAGCAAATCTGCTTTCAAAGTTTGTGGATAACAGGATAAAAGCAAATAGAAGTGGTGCGTGCCCTGTCAACCATGAAGGCAATCTCCTCCAGCCATCACTTTTACAAAGTGGAGGTGTTAATTGACATCTACCAGCATGATCTGTTTTACTGATTTCCAACAACTTTATGTTATATTCTCAGGAATTTTAAGTTGACCTTCACGGTCTCCCCATGTTTTTTTGCACCTGGATGGCATTGTTCTATTTTATAACAGTAGTGGGCGTTTGCCTCCATTTTTATAGTTCTATGGTTATTTCAATTATGATCAGGTGGAATAAGAGAATAATATACCTATACTCAAGTCATAATCTTTTCAGGAGATAATAAATCATGCACTTTAGATAATCACAAAGTAATAGAAAAATGGTGAGAGAGATATCCATCAAGTTTTTTAAAAGTTTTCAACTAACATATGTTCTCTTTCTCATGTTTCTTCCTTTTTTTTTCTCTTTCACACTTATAATTTCCTTATACGTTTGAATATGGGATTTCCCTCAGGATGAATCACTGGAGAAACATGGGCCATTGCTTCCTGGATCAACAGAAATGTATGTCTTATTCTAACATGGAACAGTAGAGTTTTCTTAATCATTTAAAAACTCAGTCTAAAATAGAACTGAGGACAGACCATAATAAACTACACATATAATATAAACGATAATCTTGGGAAACTTTAGCAATTCTAAGTGCTCTATCTTTACATATTCCAACTGAAAACCAAGGTTTTATTTTCCCTTTCTTTTAAAAATTTTTTAAAATATTTATTTATTTTTGAGACAGAGAGAAACAGAGCGTGAACAGGGGAGGGGCAGAGAGAGAGGGAGACACAGAATCTGAAACGGGCTCCAGGCTCTGAGCTGTCAGCACAGAGCCCAACGCGGGGCTCGAACTCACAGACCTTGAGATCATGACCTGAGCCGAGGTCGGATGCTTAACCGACTGAGCCACCCAGGCGCCCCTTCCCTTTCTTTTAAATAAAGTTGCATTCATTAATCAAAAATGTTATATAGGTCTTCTCTGGTCCAGTCTCCCATTGCTTCTGTGTCTCCTCCTTGAAACTGAGGAAACTTTAGGAGTTTTGTCTGCCATGAATGTGACACAGGAAATTAGATTCTCCCTCTGAACCCCTCCCTGTGCTAACTCTGACCTATCTCTCTCCTGCCAAGTTACACTTGATGTCTTATAAAATGAATAAATTCTTCTAGATGCAGCCTTTCTCAACCAGGTTATGGGAGATAATTAAACACTCATGTCCTAAGGCATACATTGTAGGTGCTATCCTTGAGAGAACTGAGGGAATAGTCACTGAAATCATTTCCATTGGACCTTTACAAATAAAGTGCTTACGTCATCCCCCTCTCTGTTTGGAGGTGATCACTTTGTCTCTGACTAATCCAAACTATCAGTTCTTTGCTGTTTTTTACTGGGTCCTGTAAGGCTGGACCTTTCCTGATTCTGATAGAAGGGAATTCCTTTTTAACATATCTTGTTTCACTTTTATTCTAAGCTTCATTGTAAAAACCTCTATGAAGTATGTCAAGTCTTGTTCTTGATATGTTAATGAAAGCATGCAAAAATCTGGAGAAACTTCTCTTAAAATGACTTCACATTCAAGATTATCTTGCTCTGGCCTCAAATAGTCTATCACAAGAGAAGTATTGGTTCTTTTTTTCTCTCTGCATTTTTTTTCTCCCAATTTTAATCATTCCTGAAGCATATGGATGTCTGAGGCAAAAGAGAAACAGACATATTTATAAGGATGAGCGATAAAAGTATATTGATATATATATTTTTTCACATTTGAACCCAGTCATTCTCATGCAGAAAATTCCTTTGTCTTTGAGCTATTCCTGTGGTACAAGTGTTGACATACGGTTCCATGAATTTGAATATCCACTGCTCAAAATACTCAACTGAGCTTTGTTGAATCATCTGCCCAAGATATCAAGGTCCTGGTTGTTCTGAGGTCACATATAACCCCTAATGCTTGGATATGAAGAATTTCTAACAATCATCCTGATTTCTTTACATACAAAGCCTAATATTCCTAAAGCCATTCTAATATTTTTACTCTGACCCCGATCATGCAAAACCCGTTCCAACACCCTTCAAATCACAGGAACAAGCTTTAACTGTGTCCTTCAGGAGCTATCTAGCAATAGTGATACTTTATTAAGTCACTTCTTAAGTGGAGGAAAATTTAATAAGCAGTTTTGCTTTGCCTACTAAGAAGTTGAGGGCTAGATAAACTATTCAAAAACAACATTCAAATTGTTTAGATTATTGGTTAATTAAAACTAAAAAGAATTTAGTATTTTACCACCTTGTCATAGCCATGGCTCTAATTATAAGTTAGAACAAAGTTTTTGTAAGCTAGCGCATTATGTTATTAAAAATATAAAGGAAAAAATATAAAGGGAAATCACATGCTGTGTTTTACTGTTAGTTGCCTTCCTACCTGCCTTGTTCTGTTGTTACTTATTTCTATGCAACCACAGTACTGTAGTGATTAACAATAAAAATGTCTTCTTTTTTCCTAATAAGATCTGGAACTGAAACAAGTGAGCTCGTATAAGAAAAATAAAACTGTATTTTAGAAACTTCATAACGATATTTTATGAGCAATTATAAATTC
Source organism: Felis catus (assembly GCF_018350175.1). Lineage (NCBI taxonomy): Eukaryota > Metazoa > Chordata > Mammalia > Carnivora > Felidae > Felis > Felis catus. Next base: position 24,566,735 of record NC_058376.1, on the reverse strand, counting down.
TCAGTGTTTCATGTAAAGAATTAGAAAAAGAATTAAGGTAGAAAAGTAGAATAATTTAAACTGAAACTATTAACTCATTTAATTATAAATTAAATTTTTGGTCCCTGATGTACACTTGCATTTTTAATGATGTATGATTTTATAATTCTTATTCATGAAAAATATTCCTATTCCAATTAAAATGCAAGTAAATTCTTGAACAGGGAATTTGATGTGTGTATTTGTTGTTCAAACAAGTAATTTAAATTCTGAAAATCTGTGTGAGTTTCTTTTTTGCCCAGTTCCTCATGGGAAAAACTTTATTTTAAGGCTTGAAATAGGAAACAGGGAAGACTACCATGATTATGTTTACAAGCTGTTGACTTGTTTCTTTTACTCTCTTTGGCAAATGTCCAAATATAGTATCATAATGAAACAGGTTTGCCATCTTCAGTGCCACCAAAGGTATCCTATATTGGTGACAATCAGATGGAATACCATCTGCTAAAAGTGACTTATTATTGAAAGGACCTTTATGCCGTGCCACCCTTTATATAGAGGTAAATGCACTGTATCTTTTTAAGATGATTACCTTAAACAGTTGAGTATCCCCTCTCAAAATTTACAGCCCCAAAGACCATATGTGTACAATGGCTGAATCCATGTATACAAATGGCTATATCCATGGGGCTTTTAACTCACTTTGTAAACTTCTGTTTTCTTTAAGACTGTGTATGACATGCTGAGTAATCTAATTATAGGCAGCTTGTTTGTAATAAACATTGTCCAAAAATGCAGGGAAGAAGATTGCTCCTGTCACAGAGCAGGAATTCCTGTTCATTCGAGATCCTTCAAGCAGGACTAAGAATTACATTGAAATGAGATTAATAGGAGAAAATCAAATCTAATACTGTGTGTATGGAGAATCCACACAGATGTGGATATTCCAAAGACAGGGAAAATGAGATATAAGCATGCCATCCTGCACTAAGGAAAAGGGGATAGAGGTCTGTGATTTCAGAGGAAAGGAATGAAATTTACAGGAAGATGGAAAAGAGTAAAATTTCGGTAAATAAATGTTTGCTGGGCCACTGAGAAACAATGGGACAGAGAGGACTTTGATCAAAATAGCCTTGCTAGGTTCCTCCTGATCTACCATACCTACTTCATATCATAATGCAGTTATCTATGGTAATAGCGGTCTTCCTAAAGTAGGTTCTCTGCATAAATTCTTTTTAGTCAGTTAAGAGGAGGTGAAAAGTTTTCTTGAATCTACTGGGTTTTGACTGCTTGCTAACTCGAAAAAATCTTCATGCCAAAGTGGTCCATCTTGGTGTAATCTGAAATTGGTCCCTATACTTCCTTACTGGAAGTGGTTTAAAAATGTTATCAAAGACTGTCAAGAAGAAGAAGACAAAAAAAAAAAAAAGAGAGGAATATAGTTGTTGGTTTGTAGGAATAAGTAGGCAAAAAACACAAGTGTTTGAACCTGAAAAATTCAGTTCTGATTTTCTCTCACTTATACACATACTCTTACCCAATGAATTTTATCCCAATGTGTAAAATGGACAAACCAATTAACTTGGGCTATGGAGATGCATATGTGGAATTATATATATTAATCCATAGCTGTAATATATATCAGTACATAGGATATTTCTTATTGTATACTTAGTAGCATGTGTGTGTGTGCATGTGTAAACACCTATTGAACTTACATACATTTGATCTTCTTAAACTGGATGGGTATTACACTTTTTGGAGAATTTTCCTCAGGTCTAGAAAAATCAGTTACTATCTTTGAAGGCTGTTTGTAGTCCGCTCATATAAAGTAAAATTCAAGGCCAGTTTTAAGCAGAATTTAACATAGACATATTTGGAAACATCCTCATTCTTTGGAATACTTTCGTCTCTCCCCATTCTCTTCTCCAGCAAAAAGTACCCCTGTTGCTGTAGGACAGGAAATGCGTGGTACTCTTTTAAGGTAGATGCTAAGTCTTAGGATAAACATGGATTGCTTCCTAGAAGCATAGAACCCCAGAACCCTAGAAGGATTTGTCATTTAGATACTAAATATACACACACACATATATATTAAGTATATATGTTTTGAAAATTACATATATATGTACATATATGTTATTTTATGGAATATATATATTTCCAGTTTTTAATTCAAGCACCAGATATTACTTATTTCACACTTTCAGCTGGCCATATTTTTATAATCTTCCATGGTTGTTAAGATAATCATTCGCTTTACTTTATTATTGAGGCCATTTTGAAGAAAAAGCTGAAAAGTTATTTTTAAAACTTTCTTCACAATATGATCTCTGATCACCTGACTCAATTTAATCTTACTCACTACAAATACGTATTGTTTTATAATTTCCTCATTCTTTGTTCCCACTCACAATTTCTGGGTTGTGTTGTATTGTTCTGTTTTGGTTTTTTATGTATTCTTCTCTAAAATCTTCTTGACTAGCTAATTAATGCTTGATTGAAAGCAAGATCTGTTGGACCATTTCATGTTTGAATCCATTTGTTAACATATTCATCAACACTATTGCTATTAAAAAGATCATGTTGCACATAGGTTGTTTCCATTCATGCCTCCTTGTACCTTGCGTATAATTCAAATATTAAAGTACTCAAATTATATTCAATTAGTGTATGAAAAATTACCCTATTTGATTGGAATATTGTTTTAAATTAAACAGTTATCATGGTTCTATTTTACCTATTTGAAGAAGTGATTAAATCAACATATTTATATTTTTGCTGGTAGAGATATAGCAGTAATTCTTTTGCCTCTAGTTTTATAGAATTATAACGACATCTCAGATCATGCTATTAAAAATTAGTTTGCACAAATACAAACATCCAAAGAAAATTCAAACATTAAAAGAAATTACATATATATGGTGCCAAACTTTTGGATACATCAGTCTCATAATTTGGTCAGATTTATGCAAGTTTTACCTAATAACACAGCTAAGGTCAGTGAAGGGAAAAATACTAGAAATTTCAATAGAGAATATTTAATATACATAATTGGTTACAATCTTCATATTTAAATTGGTTACAAAGGAAACATGGAGATAATCCATAAATAATAACTATAGACAGTAACTCTCAATTCTAAGCCCAGAAAAAACAAAAGAACTTAGGGTTCTCAAATGTAAGAGCTTCTACATTAGAGGCAGCCCCCTGCAGCTAGAGACCAAACATCTTAACAAGGGATGCAGTCTGACTCCTGCCTGTACAGCTTGTTTAGGGGTAGAGAGGCTAGTTTTCCAAGCGCCAAACAATGATGGAGGCTGGAACCAGTAGGCACACTGGGGTGACAGGACAGTAGATGGGGTAAAGTGTTGCTAATGAGTCACAACACAGAAAATAAATCCATCCATCTCCCCTTGTCTTATCTCCATGTTCCTCCCTACTGCCCTACAGATAGCATTTAGTATGAGACAGGCTGGAAAAGGAATCAGGGAAATGTATTTTGCAGTCCTCTCCCTAGTAGCACAGACCGTCATGTAGAAGGATAAGTTTGGAGCAGGGAGACCAACACTGGTTTCCCATTCTGGGAAAAAAAACAACAAACTAAACAAAGATATAGTAGTATGGTTCTAGTTTCATCTATCTTACTGTATTTATTACCCTAATATTAACTATAATAATATATTAATGATGCCATTAACATTATTTTTACCTTTTTCTATCCCAACATTATTTGTCTCAAACATTTTATAATGGCACTTATTTGGGCTTTTTGTCTTTGTTGCTTTTTAATATTGGGACACATGCACTTTATGTGTGTATTACCTGAATGCCCATATGCTTTCATTGTATATAACAAAAATAAAATGATAATAACATTAGTATGGAATATTAGCATCTCCTCAACCCACATGTTCCCCTAGGAATTAAAGCCAGACTTTTATTCCCTCAAACACTTCAGAGATTCCTGCAAGGGCCTTTTCATGTGCCAACATACATTGTTCTTTGCCACTCCAAACTCTTTCTTCACTACATGTTCCTCTAAGGGGAAAAATTTCTCCTCAACCCCTTTAGGATTCCTTACTGGGTCTGAAAATTAAACTGACAAAGACTGATTTTAACAGGAGAAAAGCATGCAAGTTTATTTGATAAAGGCTTTACATATCACAGAGCCTTCATTACGAAATGAAGGCCCGAGGAAACAGATTTGAGTGTTTCTATGTTGGTTAGGTGAAGGATGGACAGTTGTGGAGAAATATGAGAAGCTAAGGAATGTGAAGTTAAGTGGGGAAAACTTAGCAAGGCCTTCAGATTCTTCCTGGCACCCCTTCGTCTTCAGAGATAAGGTTGCTCCTTTCCTTATCAGGGAGGATATCTCTCCCTGGCATCTCTCCCTGAAAGTTCTGTGACCTCTTTCAGGGATGAAAGGCAGGGACTTTCTGCTGTTTTTCAAACTCCTTCAGCTTAAAACATTCCGTATGCCAAGGTGCTATATTTTGGGGTAATGTGTCCTGAACCCCATCATTTTCAACCTGTCGGGTGGTCTCTGTAACTCGACACACACCCAGTCACAGGCTTTTGATCAAGGTGCCACTGCAGCTAGCAAACTTGCCACTGGCAATAAATAGGACATGTTCGCCTCTGTGTCACAGCCAGTTTTGGATGAGGGTGTGGTCAGGGAAGACCATAGGGGTTTTTAGGACTCTGAAGTATAGAATTTAGTGAAATGGCTCTTTCTTTACTTACATGTAGTGCAAGGTAGAAGGTGGCTGAGTCATATGGCGCCTGGGTGGCTCAGTCGGTTAAGCATCAGACTTCAGCTCAGGTCATGATCTCGCGGTTTGTGGGTTTGAGCCCTGCATCGGGCTCTGTGCTGACAGTTCAGAACCTGGAGCCTGCTTCGGATTCTGTGTCTCCTGCTCTGCCAGCCCCTCTGCCACTCACACTGTCTCTCTCTCTCTTAAAAATAAAGATAAAAAAAAAAGAATTTAAAGAAAAGAAGATGGCTGAGTCAGGACTGGGTACATCTGACAACTGCCTCACTTTTACCACCAACTTGTCTCCCTCAAACACAGAGATATTTGGATCGTGTAGGTGAATCTGATTAGTTATATAGACATCTTCTCTATGAGAGACTTGACTTTCAGGCTAGAGGAATAACAGGAATAAAGCAATTATCTAAGCAGTACTCTAAAGAGGAATCAGACGAATTAGAAAGTAAAAAATCCCACAGAAAAGATCAAAGCAACCAAAGGAAGAAAGCCTATTGAAGATTGAAAACAAAGTAATTAAAAGGTTTAAAAACCAGATGCAAAATATAACCTGGTTTGGACTGATCAGCTGCAAAAGATATATGGGGAGTCAGTGGAAGAGGAAAAAATATAAATGTAGTCCAAATATTATAACTCACTAAAGAATTATTACTAATGTTATTGGTTTTGAAATACTTTAGCATGGAAAATTTTAAGAATATAATGTTCGAAATATCTACTGGACAAGGCTTGTTTATAATTTACTTTAAAATGTTTCACCTTAGAGAACATGAAATGTAATACATAGTTGTCTTAAATGACACCTTTGGTATGATGGATTGTCCCTATCAAGACCATTCACCCCAGGCCTGGCACCCTGCAGGGGCTAGCTAAGGCAGAAACATCTGCTTTCTAAATCTCAGGAAATACAATACATTTCTTAATTAACATTATGAATTTCAAAAAATGTGATTTCATTGATGAATGCTGAAGCTTAGTATTCATATAATGAATGTTAGAAATGTGTTCTTAATAGAGAAAATAGGAATTATTCAAGATATTTGATTGCCAGAAATATTCTAGATGGTTTACTCACTCTTTCTTGAAAAAAAAGTATTAAATCTTGGTGCTTGTATACTCAGCAGAGGAGCCTGAAAGAGGATTCCTGAAGAGTCAGTGGTTAACCAAAGATTCAGAAGATTCTTGTGTAATTATGCAGATGTTAAGTCATACATCCTACTGCTAGCATACTGCCTTGATGCCTTGAATGAAACTCTGTTGTAAGGAAAGTCAGATCCCTTGAGTGGACAGAGATTTGGGACTTCTGTAAGCTTAGCAAACATCACGTAGGAACTACCTGTGCCTGCTTGTAAGTATCTGCCAGATTTTGATCTAAAAGCTGCTTTCTTTAAAACTTAGTAGTAAGTTTATTAGAGACTAGCTTAATGATTGGCAGCTACTTTTGTATATCACAAAGAACAGAAGATATACCCAATGTAACTGATCAAATTGACTTTGCTTATGTCACAATAGTGCTTCATTCAAAATTTAATAACTACTGTAACTTGGAACAGTTTGTATCTTATTACACACACTGTGTATTCAATTTAAAACATGAATCAACTATTCACTTAGTATGTATCCTTTTTTCTCTTCTCTTTCCAAATTTCTTCTCTACCTACTTATATTACCTCAATTTTTATATGTCAACATATAATAAATTGATTTCTTCTCCTGCAAGTAACTCAAACCAGTTATTACTAATGATCTCTTGATTAACAAAGTCAGTAATATATTTTTAGTTCTTGATTTATCTTTTATTTTGGGAGACAGAGAGAGAGAGACAGATCACCGAACAGGGGAGGGGCAAAGAGTGGGAAACACAGAATCCAAAGCAGGCTCCAGGCTCTGAGCTGTCAGCACAGAGCCCAACACAAGGCTCAAACTCAGGAACCTTGAGATCATGACTTGAGCAGAAGTCAGATGCTTAACTGACTGAGCCACCCAGGCTCCCCATTTTATCTGGCTTTTTAAAAGCGCTAATAATTTGATACTGTAAACTACAGTCAACTTCTTCAATTTTTTCTTTTCTTCCCTTAAACTTTTATGCCTCATTTTCTTTCTTAAACTTTGATTTGATCTTTAAGTAGCCAGACTTATTTGTCAATATTTTCTAGTTTTTGCCATGACTTTTAATACTCTATACACACTCCATGACCAATCTCACCCCCTCCAATGAGAGCAACTATTACAGAATCACAAATGAACTTCAAATATCTATTGTAAGACAGACTCCTTCTAAGCCCAGGCACACATATAGTAAACTGTTAGCACCTCCAAGAGAATATCCACAGATACTTCAACTACAAAATATTTACAACTGAATTTCCCTTTGCCTTAATTATTATCTGCATTACCTGTTGCATATCCTGTCTTAGATGCTGATAATGATATCCACCTAGGATTTTAAAAAAAGAATACATATGGGGATAAAATATAATGGTGTTTGGCATTCAGTTGCTTTATAATAACATTTCTCTTCAGTCACATGGGTAAATACATATTTTAGATGGGCACATGTTTTCTTTAAATGTACTCAATAATATAGACAAACTTCTGAAGGAAGTACACAGCAGACACTTCATTTTACAGAGTTTTACTTACACTTCTAATTTTCTATTAAAAATATTTAGACTGAATAGCTTCAGGCTACAGACATGCTCCTGGACTAAGGATAGTTAATGAGGTGGTTACAGTGCTGCTCTACTCTGGAATTGTTTGTACAAAGCACAAAGCAATTTTTTCCGCATAAAACTACAAATCACAATATCTAATACAGAACCCAAATAGTATTTTGGGATTTAAACAATTATTTCCCTAGCTGTGGAGAATGCTGTTATCTAAGAGCTCTCAGATGCCGGAATTATTTGGAAATTCCCAAAGGTTGAAGAGAGTCATCGGACCAAAGATCATGTTCTTTCCATGAGGGCAACCTGCATCCTCACCCACATTCAGAACAACTCTGAAGAGCTATCATAGTTTCTGAGCTTCCTGAAGGGTCGCCCTGAGGCCTTTGTAAAGACTACATCAAACCTCAGTGTCTTCCTCTCCCAATCCTGCTTCTTTCATTTCCCCATGAGCATTGATCCCCAAATTAATCTTTAACAAACTACTTGCATGCTAATGTTCATGTAAGGTCTGCTTCTTAGCAAACTGTACCAGCAAAAGTTGGTTCTCTGAGTGGTTCAAGAAAAATGCCTCTAAGATGGTATTTGGAAGCTGGGAGCTGGATCACCAGCTCCTGTTCCCTTTTAGCCGGAGAACAGAGAAGCCAAAAATAATGGTGATATAAATACCTGCTTACTATTCAAGTTTCTTCTTTGCTCACAAAACTTAAGAGGGCTAATATTCCTGTGCTTTCTTTGTGTTAGTTTTCTACTTCTGCTATAACGAGTTATCATAAACTTAGAGAGTTAAAGCAACAAAAATTTATTATCTTCCAGTA